>NC_069501.1:807199334-807306834 GCF_027579735.1 Bombina bombina | reverse complement strand
TCTTCAGGATGGTTTGGATAAGGGTTTGTCTGCAAGTTCCTTGAAGGGACAAATCTCTGCTCTTTCTGTTTTATTTCACAGAAAGATTGCTATACTTCCTGATATTCACTGTTTTGTACAGGCTTTAGTTTGTATTAAGCAGTCATTAAATCAATTTCTCCTCCTTGGAGTCTTAATTTGGTTTTGAAGGCTTTACAGGCTCCTCCATTTTAGCCTATGCATTCTTTGGACATTAAACTACTTTCTTGGAAAGTGTTGTTCCTTTTGGCTATCTCTTCTGCTAGAAGAGTTTCTGAGCTATCTGCTCTTTCTTGTGAGTCTCCTTTTCTGATTTTTCATCAGGATAAGGCAGTTTTGCGGACTTCTTTTCAATTTTTATCTAAGGTTGTGAATTCTAACAACATTAGTAGAGAAATGTTGTCCCTTCCTTGTGTCGTAATCCTAAGATTTCTTTGGAAAGATCCTTACATTCTTTGGATGTGGTAAGAGCTTTGAAATATTATGTGGAAGCTACTAAAGATTTCAGGAAGACTTCCAGTCTATTTGTTTTATTTTCTGGTCCTAGGAAAGGTCAGAAGGCTTCTGATATTTCCTTGGCTTCTTGGTTGAAACTTTTGATTCATCAAGCTTATTTGGAGTCGGGTTAAGCCCCGCCTCAGAGAATTACAGCTCATTCTACTAGACCAGTCTCCACTTCGTGGGCCTTTTAAGAATGAAGCTTCAGTTGATCAGATTTGCAAAGCGGCAACTTGGTCCTCTTTGCATACATTTACTAAATTCTACCGTTTTGATGTATTTGCTTCTTCAGAAGCAGTTTTTGGTAGAAAAGTTCTTCAGGCAGCTGTTTCAGTTTGATTCTTCGGCTTTTGATTTAAGTTTTTTTCTTTCATTTATGAGAATAAACTTATTTTTTTGGGTTGTAGATTATTTTTTTCAGCGGAAAATGGCTGTTTTTATTATTATCCCTCCCTCTCTAGTGACTCTTGCGTGGAGTTCCACATTTTGGGTATTGCTATCCCATACGTCACTAGCTGATGGACTCTTGCCAATTACATGAAAGAAAACATAATTTATGTAAGAACTTACCTGATAAATTTGTTTCTTTCATATTGGCAAGAGTCCATGAGGCCCACCCTTTTTATGGTGGTTAGGATTTTTTGTATAAAGCACAATTATTTCCAAATTTCTTTTGTTGATGCTTTCTACTCCATTCATTGTGGTGAGGGGTGTATTTATAGGCATTTTGAGGTTTGGGAAACTTTGCCCCTCCTGGTAGGATTGTATATCCCATACGTCACTAGCTCATGGACTCTTGCCAATATGAAAGAAATGAATTTATCAGGTAAGTTCTTACATAAATTATGTTTTTGTTTCCCCATAGGAATCAATGGGGCTGTGTTACTGAGCTTTACTCTGCTTTATTGCAGGTGTTAGACTTTTTTTCAGCCGGCTCTCCCCATTGAGGTCTATGGGGAAATCGTGAACGAGCACGTAAAACCAGCTCACCGCTGCTTTCAGCAGCGCTGGTATTGAAGTGAGGTATGGTGCTCAATTTTGCTCTACGCTCACTTCTTGCCTGCTAATGCCGGGTTTTTAAAAACCTGTAATACCAGCGCTGTAGGGAATGATAGGTTTTATTTAGATTTATTTTAATTATATTTAAGTGAGGGGGTGTTAGGTTTAGACTTAGGTTTAGGGGTTAATAAATTTAGTATAGTGGCGGCGACGTTGGGGGCGGCAGATTAGGGGTTACAAAATGTAGGTAGGTGGCGGCGATGTTAGGGGCGGCAGATTAGGGGTTAATAATTAACTAGTGTTTGCAATGTGGGAGTGCGGCAGTTTAGGGGTTAATATGTTTTTATTATAGTGGCAGAGATGTCGGGAGTGGCATAATAGGGGTTAATAATTTTATTTTAGTGTTTGCGATGCAGGAGGGCCTCGGTTTAGGGGTTAATAGGTAGTTTATGGGTGTTAGTGTACTTTTTAACACTTTAATTATGAGTTTTATGCTACAGCTTTGTAGCGTAAAACTCATAACTACTGACTTTTAGATTGCATTACGAATCTTGCGGGATAGGCTGTACCGCTCACTTTTTGGCCTCCCAGAAAAAGCTTGTAATATCAGAGCTATGGAAGTCCCATTGAAAAAAGACTTTACGAAAATTGTGTAAGTTAATTTGCGTTAAGGCCAAAAAAGTGTGCGGTGCCCCTAAACCTGCAAGACTCGAAAAAGCAGCGTTATGAGCCTTAACACTGCTTTTTCACTCATACCGCAAAACTCGTAATCTAGCCGTTTGCCTCCTATGTAGGTGGTGAAGTAAATTTGTGCTTGATTTTCTACGTTGATATGCGTTTCTCAGCATTTTGAAGCCCGATTCCTCTCAGAGTACAGTGAATGTCAGAGGGATGTGAAGGAAGTATTGCCTATTGAATTCTATGGTTTTCCTCGCGGGAAATCTTTTCATAGGTCCTCTGTTATCGGTCGTAGAGATTCATCTCCTACCTCCCCTTTTTCAGATCGACAATATATTCTCATATTCCATTACCTCTACTGATAACTGTTTCAGTACTGGTTTGGCTATATGTAGATGGGTTTATTTCAGTAAGTATGTTTTCATTACTTAAGACACTCTCAGCTATGGTTTGGCACTTTATGTATTAATAGAAAGTTCTAAATATATGTATTGTACTTATATTTGCCATGATTTAGGTTTTCAGTATATTTCCTTTTGCAGACTATCAGCTTCATATTTGGGGAAAAACATATTCAGGAAAATATTTTTCTTACCTGGGGTTTAACCTTTTTTTTAAACTGACTGCTTTCTTATTTAATTTTCGCGGGCAAAATTAGGCTTGCGAGGTTGCAAAATGCTGATGTTTAATTCGTTATTTCCGGCGTTTTAGTTGACTTAGAGTTTCCTTGCACAAGGTTGCGTCTGCAATGATGCGAGTGTGTCATTGCTGGATGTTGTTGGCGCCAAAAAAAAATAATTTTGCGTTGTGCGTCTTACTTGGCGCAACATAATTTCATTATTTAAAACCCCATTTCCTATATGCCTCTTGCCTTTTTCTATGTCAGAGGGCTATGCTGTTTGCATTTTTTCCCATTCCTGAAATGCCATATAAGGAAATTGATCATTTTGCTTTATATGTTGTTTTTTCTCTTACATTTGCAAGATGTCTCAATCTGATCCTGTCTCAGAAGCCACTGTTGAAACCCTGCTGCCTGATAACAGTTCTACCAAAGCTAAGTATATCTGTTGTAAATTTGTGGAGATTATATCTCCAGCTGTGGTATGTAATAGTTGTCATAAGCTTTTACATGCAGAGAATGTATCCATCAGTTCTAGTACTATGCCTGTTGTTCCTTCAACATCTAATGTACATGATATCCCTGTGAATATAAAATATTTTATTGCTGATTCAATTCAGAAGGCTTTGACTGCTATTCCACCTTCTAATAAACGTAAAAGGTCTTTCAAAACTTCTAAAAAAGTAGATGAAATTTCAAATGACTGACAGCATACTGAATTATCCTCCTCTGATGAGGATCTATCTGATTCAGAAGATCCTACCTCAGATATTGACACTGACAAATCTACTTATCTATTTAAAATGGAGTATATTCTTTCCTTGTTAAAAGAGGTGTTCATTACTTTGGATATTGAGGAAACTAGTCTTCTTGATATTAAAACTAGTTAACGTTTAAATTCTGTTTATAAACCTCCTGTTACTCCAGAGGTTTTTCCAGTTCCTAATGCTATTTCTGATATGATTTCTAAGGAATGGAAAAGGCCTGGTACTTCTTTTATACCTTCTTCAAGGTTAGCGCAACAGGAAATGGATCCTGATTTGTCTAGCATTGTTCGCTTGCTTCAACATGCTAATCATTTTATCTGTGATGCCATTTTTGATATCATCAAAATTGATGTTAGATTTATGTCTTTAGCTATTTTAGCTAGAAGAGCTTTGTGGCTCAAATTTTGGAATGCTGACATGGTATCTAAATCTAGAGTACTATCTCTTTCTTTCCAAGGTAATCATTTATTTGGTTCTCAGTTGGATGCAATTATTTCAACTGTCACTGGGGGCAAGGGAGTTTTTTTTACCTCATGATAAAAGACCTAAGGGTAAATCTAAAGCTTCTAACCGTTTTTGTTCCTTTGATAAAATAAGGAACAGAAACCCAATCCTTCCCCCAAAGAATCTGGTTGGAATAAATCCAAGCCGTTTAAGAAACCAAAGCCAGCCCCCAAGTCTGCATGGCCCTCATTCCAGCCCAGCTGGTGGGGGTGGGGAGATTAAGAGTTTTCCAAAGCATTTGGGCAGATTCTGTCCAAAATCAATGGATTCAGAGCATTGTCTCTCAAGGGTATCGAATAGGATTCAGAGTAAGACCTCCTGTTAGAAGATTCTCTCTCTCTCTCTCTCTCTCTCTCTCTCTCTCTCTCTCTCTCTCACGCATCCCAGCAAATCCAGTAAAGGCTCAGGCTTTTCTGAAGTGTGTTTCAGATCTGGAGCTTTCAGGGGTAATCATACCAGTTCCGTTTCAGGAACAGGGTCTGGGGTTTTATTCAAATCTATTCATTGTCCCAAAGAAAGAAAATTCATTCAGGCCAGTTCTGGATTTAAAAAATGTGAATTGCTTTCTAAGAGTGCCAACATTCAAGATGGTAACTATAAGGACTATTCTGCCTTTTGTTCAGCAAGGGCATTATATGTCCATGATAGACTTACAGGATGCATATCTTCATATTCCGATTCATCCAGATCACTATCGGTTTCTGAGATTCTCTTTTCTAGACAAGCATTACCAATTTCTCGCTCTTTCATTTGGCTTAGCGACAGCTCCAAGAATCTTTTCAAAGGTTCTCAGTGCCCTACTCTCTGTAATCAGAGAACGGGGTATTGCAGGGTTTCCTTATTTGGATGATATTTTGGTACTAGCTCAGTCTTTACATTCTGCCAAATCTCACACAAATCAACTAGTGTTTCTTCAAAGTCATGGTTGGAGGATCAATTTACTAAAAAGTTTCTTTATTCCTCAGACAAGGGTCACCTTTTTAGGTTTCCAGATAGATACAGTGTCCATGACTCTGTCTCTAACAGACAAGAGATGATTAAAATTGGTTTCAGCTTGTCGGAACCTTCAGTCTCAATCATTCCCTTCTGTAGCTATGTGCATGGAAGTTTTAGGTCTCATGACTGCAGCATCGGACGCGATCCCCTTTGCTCGTTTTCATATAAGACCTCTCCAGCTTTGTATGGTAAACCAATGGTGCAGGGATTATACATATATATCACAATTAATATCCTTAAATCCCAATGTTTGACTCTCTTTGATTTGGTGGTTAGATCACCATCGTATAGTTCAAGGGGCTTCTTTTGTTCGTCCAACCTGGACTGTGATCACAACAGAAGCAAGTCTTTCAGGTTGGGGAGCTGTCTGGGGATCTCTGACAGCACAAGGGGTTTGGAAATCTCAAGGGGCGAGGGTTACCAATCAATATTTTAGAACTCCGTGCTATTTTTAAGGCTCTTCAGGTATGGCCTCTGTTGAAGGGAGAACCGTTTATTTGTTTTCAGACAGACAATATCACAACTGTGGCATATGTCAATCATCAGGGTGGGGCTCTCAGTCCCCAAGCTATGAAGTAAGTATCTCAGATACTTTCTGGGGCGGAATCCAGCTTCTGTCTAATTTCTGCAGTTCAGGTGTAGACAATTGGGAAGTGGATTATCTCAGCCGTCAGACTTTACATCCGGGGGAGTGGTTGCTCCATCCAGATGGGTTTTCTCAGATTGTTCAGATGTGGGGTCTTCCAGAAATAGATCTGATGGCTTCTCATCTAAACAAGAAACTTCCCATGTACCTGTCCAGGTCCAGGGATCCTGAGGCGGAGGCGGTGGATGCATTAGCAGTTCCTTGATGTTACCAACCTGCTTATATCTTCCTGCCTCTAGTTCTTCTTCCAAGAGTGATCTCCAAGATCATTAAGTTTGGAGGTATGGAAATTGAACGCCTAGTGCTTAGTCATAGAGGTTTCTCTGACTCAGTGATTAATACTATGTTACAGGCTCGTAAATTTGTTTCTAGGAAGATTTATTATCGAGTTTGGAAGATTTATATTTCATGGTATTGTTCTTATACATTCTCCTGGCATTCTTTTAGAATTCCTAGAATTTTACAGTTCCTTCAGGATGGTTTGGATAAAGGTTTGTCTGCAAGTTCCTTGAAGGGACAAATCTCTGCTCTGTCTTATTTCACAGAAAGATTGCCAAGCTTCCTGATATTCACCGTTTTGTACAGGCTTTGGTCCGTATCAAGCCTGTCATTAAATCAATCTCTCCTCCTTGGAGTCTTAATTTGGTTTTGAAGACTTTACAGGCTCCTCCGTTTCAGCCTATGCATTCTTTGGACATTAAACTACTTTCTTGGAAAGTGTTGTTCCTTTTGGCCATCTCTTCTGCTAGAAGAGTTTCTGAATTATCTGCTCTTTACAAAAGGTAAGTTGTAGAGGACAGCTCCAAGAGTACTGTGTACTTGCTCAACCTCTATATGGAACGACTGTCCAAAACAGTAGTTTCTGATGAAGACAAGAAAAAGTGGAGGTTTTCCTAGAAGGAGCACCTCTCAAGGGGCTATAGTACGCTATCTGCTCTTTCTTGTAAATCTCCTTTTCTTATTTTCCATCAAGATAAGGCAGTTTTGCAGACTTCATTTAAATTTCTACCTAAGGTTGTGAATTCTAACAACATTAATAGAGAAATTGTTGTTCCTTCTTTGTGTACTAATCCTAAGAATTCTTTGAAGAGATCCTTACATTCGTTGGTTGTTGTAAGAGCTTTGAAATATTATGTTGAAGCTACTAAAGATTTCAGGAAGACTTCTAGTCTATTTGTTGTCTTTTCAGGTTCTAGGAAAGGTCAGAAAGCTTCTGCCATTTCCTTGGCATCTTGGTTAAAGCTTTTGATTCATCAGGCTTATTTGGAGTCGGGTCAGGCCTCGCCTCAGAGAATTACAGCTTATTCTACTAGGTCAGTCTCCACTTTGTGGGCTTTTAAGAATGAAGCTTCAGTTGATCAGATTTGCAAAGCAGCAACTTGGTCTTCTTTGCATACATTTATTAAATTCTACCATTTTTATGTATTTGCTTCTTCGGAAGCAGCTTTTGGTAGAAAAGTTCTTCAGGTAGCTGTTTCAGTTTGATTCTTCTGCTTATGTTTACGTTTTTTTCTTTTCAACTATGAGAAAAAAAACTTATATTTTTGGTAGTGGATTCATTTTTTAGCAGAAAAAGGCTTATTTTTATCCCTCCCTCTCTAATGACTCTTCTGTGGAGTTCCACATCTTGGGTATCACTATCCCATTCGTCACTAGCTCATGGACTCTTGCCAATTACATGAAAGAAAACATAATTTATGTAAGAACTTACCTGATAAATTAATTTCTTTCATATTGGCAAGAGTCAATGAGGCCCACCCTTTTTATGGTGGTTATGATTTTTTGTATAAAGCACAATTAATTTCCAAGTTCCTTTTTTTGATGCTTTTTACTCCTTTCTTTATTACCCCACTACTTGGCTATTCGTTAAACTGAATTGTGGGTGTGGTGAGGGGTGTATTTATAGGCATTTTGAGGTTTGGGAAACTTTGCCCCTCCTGGTAGGATTGTATATCCCATATGTCACTAGCTCATGGTCTCTTGCCAATATGAAAGAAATTTATCAGGTAAGTTCTTACATAAATTATGTTTTTTGTACTAAAAATACAAAAGTTGTATTTTTGCTTGTGGTGTATATTTACAATAGTGTTGTGGGAGTTGTCCTTATCAGCCAGTGATCTTCTATCCCAAAGACCAGTTGCACACTTCCTTTTTTTTTTTTTTTTCAATTGCTTTAATGTAATCTTGCATGCATGTACATCAACGAGCAGTATATACACTTGTGGAAAAAAAATGTAAAAGCTGTTTAAATATAAACTTAAAGGGACATGAAATCCAAAATTTTTGTTTCACTATTCAAATAGATTTAATTTTAAACAACTTTCCAAATGACTTATATTACCAAATTTGTTTTGTTCTCTTGGAATCCTTTGATAAAGGAGCAGCATTGCACTAATGGGAGCTACCTGAACATATCAGGTAAGAAAATGACAAGAGGGATATATTTAATCAGCAGCTAGCTCCCAGTAGTGCTTTGCTGCTCCTGAGCCTACCTAGGTATTTTCAATAGAGGACAGCAAGAGAACAAAGCAAAATAAATAATAGAAGTAAAATGGAAAGTGGTTTAAAATTGCATGCTCTACCTGAATCATAACACAAATTTTGGGGTTTCATATCCCTTTAATATTCCTATGGATCCTCACTGGCTGATAAAGGCATTGGTCAATCTTTTGCTGATGTAGTGGGATACACATCTGCAGACATGACATTTAGTTTGGACATGAACAAGAGTTTGAAAAAACAAATGCGTTTTTTTTTTGTTTTTTTTAAAAGATAAAATAATAAAAAAAAATAATAAAGTTAGCTACAATGTCCATTTTTATCTGTTTAATGATTTTTTTTAATTGAATTGTTTCTATTTCCATACGGAGCTTTTTTTATTGGACACATCAGAGAGTAGCATATTCTTCTGTATTACAAGGATCATGGCACGAACGTGCTGTTTGTTCCCGATCTACTAAATAGAATTTGTAAGGAGATGTAGCTACGGTCTGGTTGAAATGCATAGAAAAATAAAATCTCTCACATTTATGGAAATTTGTGTGTAAAGAAGGGAATCGGCACAAACTGTACCACTAGTAATCCAGGAGACATTTCTTAAAACAGTTTACCATAGATTTAATAACCTCAGAAGAAATCACTGGTTCACAGTATAAAAATTGATTAGAGTGCATTTCATTAAGCAGTTGGAGAGAAAAAACAACAAATAATGATTTCAATGAAAATGATAAAGAAACCTTTGCACATGAATACAATTACCATATAAATATTTAAAGTGAACATGATTATATATATCTATCTTTTAACTCCAGCACTAATTGATTTTCAGCAAGTACCTTTGTATTTTAGAAAATACATCTGGACATTTAATGTATTTTGTAATAATTCTGTTTTAGCAAAAGTCAATAATAAAAGTCTGGTTAATATAAATGTACATATTAAAAAGTTTGGGCCTACAACAATTCTTTACAAAAAATGCAAAAGGAAAAAAAGCACATTGAAAAACCTTTTTTAGTTTTGTTCACATTTATAGCAGTTTGCCAGCAGTTTCAGAGTATATACATTCATATGAAACCTTCTCATCAGCATTAAAAAAAGTAAATTCAGTTCATAAACCAGTTATGTACCGAAGAACTCCTTGGAGAGATTTTGTTCACAATAAGAACAAACCCAATGTGGTTCTGTACAGCAGGGTGAGAATTTGCATGCAGCATATTTGCTATAACTAGCACTAAAAAGCCTTTGGCTTACACTATGCACAAAATGGTCTTTTGCATGACTCAGGTAGAATACTATTGTGACAAACAATATATTTTAAAAAAAAAATGCGACAAGCTTTAATACAGAGAAACAGTTCTGCTGCATGTAAACAAAGGTGCTTTTTAAGAATGATGCCAGCATTCTACATTCCCATCTGCATATCGGCAAAGTTGTAGAAATTGTCCACATCACGAGATGACGAGGTCTTGTTTTCTGAAACAAACACCTATTTTTTGGGAAATGGGAGAGAAAAAAAAAAGTTATTTTATAGAAGACACTCATGTACAAAACAAATTAGATGATCTTCACTATATTAAAGATAATAATTCATCTTTATATGATTTTATTATAATCACTCAATGTAATTATATTTAATGTCATAAGCTTGTTACTTCCTAGAAATAGTAAAAGTTTGATAAAATCAGCCCTCTCAGAGATGGCATATATATGTCTTTATTAAAGGGCCATTATACACTCATATTTTCCTTGCATAAATGTTTTGTAGATGATCTATTTATAAAGCCCATAAAGTTTTTTTTTTTTTTTTTTTTAAATGTATAATTTTGTTTATTTTTAAAGAACATTGCTCTGATTTTCAGACTCCTAACCAAGCCCCAAAGTTTGATGTGAATACCGTCAGCTACCTTCTCCAGCTTGCTCCTGTTTGTGTAAAGGGTCTTTTCATATGTAAAAGAAGAGGGGGGGGGAGTGTCTTATTTCCCACTTGCAGTGGGCTTTCCAACTGCCTTTTCAACAGAGCTAAATTGAAAGCTTCTAAGTTTTTAAACCATTTTATTCTGGATTTTTATATCAGTATCTGTGCATCTTATTCTTTATAGTAGTGTCTATTACATGCAGTTATATGAAAATGAGTGTATACTGTCCCTTTAAATAGTCCTTAGTGAAACTGCTTGTATCGCACCTTGTGTCTGTGCTTTCTCTGCAATGTTTACAGTAAGGCTTTAACACCATGGCAACGTAAACAAACAACTGGATATGGCATCTGGTTACGGTCCTTGAAGCTCTATCCCGATATCAGTGCAGGAAAGCCATAGTTCACTTCTAATGCTGTACCCATGCACTGGTAGTCATGCTCCTTTCTTCCCTACCCCTTGCTTCAGCTTCTGGTCCCCCTAAATAGCGCTGTCACAAGGAGGCATTGTACATATGTGGGTGACGGTTCCATACTTTCATATATACAATGCCTCCTTGTAACAGGGCTATGGAACTGAAAGCGGAACAAATAAATGTTCCAAAAAGCTTTGCGATTTTTCCCCAACTCAGTTTCTGCAATTTTATATTGGATTCTTTTGTATAAAATATGGTATTTCAAAATGTATTGCAGTAATTTTTTTTTTTTTTAAATTGATGTTACAATTCTGCAGTATCAAATGTCACATTTACTCAAATTTGTATGTCACCATACACAGGACACACAAACACTATGCGATCTAACCCTTTGTGCAAACTGGATATACAGATCTACGTCATGCTGTACATAGCCAATCGTATTGCATAACGTAGATCTACGCCCGGCCTACATATGGTAACAGAGCAAAATCTCCTTCACTGCCAGGATTTTCAGAAGTGTGTTGATCTATTGCTATTAGCAGCCTTGTAATTGCAAAGCTATGTATGTCTGCTATTTCTGAATAAAAGGGACCCCAGAGAACCTTGATAAAGCATTTGTCTTATGACTATAATAGTTCATATGTAAATATTTTTAATTTTTTTTAAATGAACATGAAATTCAAAATTAAGAGACCGTCAATACCAAAATTGTTATTGTTTAAAAAGGGAGATATCACCTTTACTACCCATTCCCCAGCTTTGCACAACCAACATTATTATATTAATATTTTTTTATAACATTTAAACTTCTACATTTCTGCCTGTTTCTAAGCCACTAGACAACCTCTTATCACATGTTTTTTTATTTGCTTTTCACAACAGGAGACTGCTAGTTAATGTGGGCCATATAGATAACATTGTCCTCGAGTTAATTATGAGTAATTGGCTAAAATGCAAGTCAATAGGTAATAAATAAATATCCATGTGATCAGGGTGCTGTCAAAAGAGGCTTAGATACAAGGTAATCACAGAAGTATATTAAAATAACCATGTTCGCTGTGCGAAACAGGAAAATGGGTAATAAAAAGGGATAATCTATCTTTTTAAACAATACATTTTTTGGAGTAGAGTGTTCCTATAACCCCTTGAGTGCTAACGATGGCTCTGAGCGTTGCAAGCACTCTCACCTTGAGGGAGATCTGGGGGCACCTGTCAGGGTTTTTTCCCTGCTTTGTTTGCCATGTGCTGCTGACAGCCATTTTACTCACCTCTCTTGCTGACTCTGGTGCATAGTGTGTGATGCTGCTCATTTCCTGCACGCGCTTTTATGGCCATACTGGTGTACATCATCTATGTGAGACAGGTTGCAGTCTCAGAATTGTGATGTCATCACTTATTATTTAAAGGAACTCTGTTCAGTATGCTTTGCCCTTGCAATTTGTCTCAGACCTGTTTGTGAGTTCTAGTTCCTGTATTACCTGGCTGTCCGACGTCCCTCCTGGTTCCTGATCCCTGGCTTGTTCCCGACTCTGCTGTTCTCCTTGTTCCTGATTCCGGCTCGTCTGACTATTCGCTTTGGCTCCTGACTCGGCTCGTCTGACTACCAGCTCTGGTTTTGACTCCTGGCTTGTTATTTGACTTGTGGACTTTTTATTATTTTTTGCTATTAATAAAGGTGTGATTATTTTTGCTCAGTATGCCATTGAGCTCCGTACGCTTGCCGCAGAGGTAGGTTGGAACAATGAAGCCCTTGTTGCCGCCTTCTTTCATGGGCTCTCTGATGCAATTAAAGACAAAGTTGCTGCCAGAGATTTACCAGAGGATCTCGAGGCATTGGTGTCTTTTTTTTTTTATCCTAATTGACATCAGACTCAGAGAGAGGCCCTCTTTCAAGGAGCGCTTGCAGAAGCCTCCTGTTTCGTTGTCTCCTACGTGTTCGTTCCCACCCATGCCTCCTGGTCCCGAGTCACCAGGTACTGCTGAGCTGATGCAGTTGGGATTCATGTGTCTCTCCACGGCAAAGAGGGCCTTTAGGAGGAGGGAGGAGCTCTGCCTCTATTGTGTGTTACAGAGCCACCTTTTGAAGTCTTGTCCTACACGGCCAGAAAAACGCTCACACCCAAGGTCCTGTTGGGGGCAGACCTAAGGTGGTTTATCCTTATCCCCGGAACCGCTAAATGAGAAACCTTTGGTCACGGTTGTCCTTTCCTGGGTGAACTCCTCCATAGTCACCCAGGCTCTTATTGACTCCAGTGCTGCGGGCTATTTCATTGACAGTGCTTTTGTATCAAAGCACTCCATTCCTGTTTTGCCTCGGTCTGTTCCGCTTGCTATTGAGGCCATTGATGGCAGGCCCCTTCAGCCCACACTCGTTACTCACGAAACCGCTCTGTTATCCATGGCTGTTGGGGCTCTCCATTTTGAAACCCTCCAGTTCCAGGTGATAAATTCTCCGCATTTTCCAGTTGTTCTGGGTTATCCCTGGCTCCAAAAGCACAATCCCAGTCTCGACTGGCACAGGTCCGAAATTTTATTGTGGTCTTAGCAATGTATTTCCACTTGTCTTCAGAAACCAATTAAAATCTTGTGCACTTCTTCGGTATCTCAATTGCCAGAGGAGTACCAAGAGTTCCTAGATGTTTTTGACAAGGTGCATGCCGGTACGTTGCCTCCTCACCGGTCTTATGATTGTGCCATAGACCTGCAACCCGGAGCCATTCCTCCTCAGGGCCGGGTTTACACTGTGTCTGTTGCGGAGAATTGTGCTATGGAGGAGTATGTTGCTGATGCTCTGTTGCGGGGGATCATCCGCAAATCCAGCTCTCCTGCAGGGGCTGGCTTCTTCTTTGTGAAGAAAAAGGGTGAGCTAAGACCATGCATCGATTAAAGGGGTCTTAATCGTCTTACCATTAAGAATGCTTACCCTATTCTGCTCATTACGGAACTCTCAAGGGAGCTACGGTCTTTTCTAAACTTGATTTGAGAGGAGCACAAGGATTATGGAGGGTCACGAATGGAAAACAGCATTTAACACCAGGAGCGGGCATTATGAATATCTTGTTATGCCCTTTGGCCTATGTAATGCTCCTGCTGTTTTCCAGGAATTTATTAATTATGTCCTATGATATATGTTGCAACAGTGTGTTGTGGTGTATTTAGATGACATTCTCATACACTCACCCACACTTGAGGCTCATCATTCTGATGTTACACGGGTTCTTCAGAGACTACGTGAGAACGGCCTGTTTTGTAAACTCGAGAAATGTGAGTTCCATCAGACTCGAGTAACCTTCCTAAGTTAGGTTATCTCCTTGCAGGGTTCTCCATGTGGCCTCGCCCAGTTGGTCTTCGATCTAGTCAACGTTTTTTGGGGTTCGCCAATTACTATAGAAAGTTTATTAAAAACTTTTCTTCCTTGGTCAAACCTATCAGACATGACCCGTAAAGAGAATGATCCACTCCATCGGTCACCTACTGCCATTAAGGCCTTTGATAGTCTTAAGACTGCCTTTGCTGCCGCTCCAGTTCTGGTTCAGCCTAACCCTGTCCTGCCTTTCGTTCTTGAGGTTGATGTGTCTGAGACTGGAGTAGGTGCCATCTTGTCTCAACGTCCTATGCCTGACTGTTCCTTGCATCTGTGCGGTTTCTTCTCTAAGAAATTGTCTCCAGCGGAGTGCAATTGTGAAATTGGCGACAGGGAATTACTGGCCATAATTTTGGCACTCAAGGAATGGAGGCATCTTCTCGAGGGTACTAGCGTACCAGTGCTCATTCTTACTGACCACAAGAAATTAACTTATCTATCTGAAGCAAAACGTTTGTCGCCCCAACAGGCCAGATGGGCGCTATTTCTTTCATGTAATTGGCAAGAGTCCATGAGCTAGTGACGTATGGGATATACATTCCTACCAGGAGGGGCAAAGTTTCCCAAACCTCAAAATGCCTATAAATACACCCCCCACCAGACCCACAATTCAGTTTTAGAAACTTTGCCTCCTATGGAGGTGGTGAAGTAAGTTTGTGCTAGATTTCTACGTTGATATGCGCTTCTCAGCATGCTGAAGCCTGATTCCCCTCAGAGTGCAGTGAATGACAGAGGGATGTGAAGGGAGTATCACTTATTTGAATACGATGATTTCCCTAACGGGGGTCTATTTCATAGGTTCTCTGTTATCGGTCGTAGAGATTCATCTCCTACCTCCCTTTTCAGATCTACGATATACTCTTATATACCATTACCTCTGCTGATTCTCGTTTCAGTACTGGTTTGGCTATCTAATTTATGTAGATGAGTGTCTTTTGGTAAGTAGGTTTTCCTTTATTAGACACTCTAAGCTATGGTTTGGCACTTTATTTGTAAAGTTCTAAATATAATGTTTGTACTTATATTTGCCATGATTCAGGCTTATCAGTATATTTCCTTTTTGCAGACTGTTAGTTTCATTTTGGGAAATGCATATACATATATATATAAAAAAAAAAAATTCTTACCTGGAATTTTCAAATTGACTTTCTTTCTAAATTACGGGCTGTTAGGCTCGCGGGTGCGCAAAATGCTATCATTTATTGCGTCATTCTTGGCGCGAGAATTACGTTTGTTGACGTATTTTCGTCGTTTCCGGCATCTTAGTTGGCGCCGATTATTTTCACATAGTTGCGTCATCTATGACGCTCGTGTTTGTTGCAGACGTTCTTCGCGCCAAAAAATATTTTGTCAGTTGTGGGCATCATACTTGGCGACAGATTTCTGACATTATTTAAGTCTTTATTTCATTATGCTTCTGGTTTTCAGAGGCTTATTTTGTTTGCATTTTGTTCCCATTTCATTTAAGGAAATTGATATTTTGCTTTATATGTTGTTTTTTTCTCTTACATTTGCAAGATATCTCAAAAACTGTTCCTGCATCAGAAAACACTGTTGGATTCCTGATGTCTGATATCAGTCCTACCAAAGCTAAGTTCATTTATTTTAATGTTATGAATTTTTATCTTTAGATATGGTTTGTAATAAGTTATCATGATAAACTTTTACATGCAGAGTCCATCAGTATTAATGCATTATCTATTGCTATTCTTTTAACATCTAATGTACAAGATATACCTAGGAATTTATAAGAATATTTTTCTGATTCTATTCTAAAGGCTTTGTCTGCCATCCCGCCTTCTAATAAAATGTAAAGGTCTTTTTTTTAAACTTCTCATTTAGTTGATGAATTTTCAAATGACCTACAACATACTGAATTATCCTTCTCTGATGATGATTTATCTCATTCAGAATATCCTTCATCAGATATTGACACTAACAAATCTACTTTTTTACTTTTAAATAGAGTACATTCGTTCTTTGTTGAAAAGGTGTTGATTATATTGGATATTGAGGAGACTAGTCCTTTTGATTTTAAGACTAGCTAACATTTAAATTCTGCTTATTAACCTCCTGTGGTTTCTTCAGAGGTTTTTTTCCAGTTCCTGATACTAGGGAATGGAATAGGCCTGGGACTTCTTTTATTCCTTCTTTAAGGTTTTTAAATTGTATCCTTTGCCAGCAATTAGTTTGGAGTTTTGGGGAAAGATCCCCAAAGTTAATGGGACTCTCTCTACTCTTGTTAAACGTACTACTATTCCTATGGAAAATAGTATTTATTTTAAAGATCCTTCAGATGGGAAACTTGTATCTTATCTAAGGAAAATTATTTTATTTTCAGGTCCTTTTCTTAGACCTGCAATTTATTTGGCTGATGTTGCAACTGCTTCAACTTTTTGGTTGGATACTTTAGCGCAACAAGTATCGGATTATGATTTGTTTAGCATTGTTAAGTTGATTCAACATGCTAATAATTTCATTTGTGATGTCATTTTTTGATATTTTCACAATTGAGGTTAAATCTATGTCTTAAGCTATTTTAGCTAGAAGAACTTTGTGACTTAAATCTTGGAATGCTAATTTGATTTCTAAAATCCAGATTTCTATTTTTCCAAGGCAATAAATTATTTGGTTCACAATTGGATTCAATACTTTCAATTGTTACTCTGGGGAAGGGAGTTTTTTTGCTTCAAGATTAAGTTCTAAGAGTAAATCTTAAGATTATATTATTTTTTGTTCTTAATAAGGAATGGAATCCTAATTCTTCCCCAAGTAACATGTTTCTAATTGGAAGCTTTCTTCAAAATGGAATGAATTCAAGCCATTTAAAAGATCAAAGTCAGCCCCCAAATTTGCATGAAGGTGCGGCCCTTATTCCAGCTTACCTGGTAAGGGGCAGGTTAAGACTTTTCTTAAGTTGTTTGGTTCAATTCGGTCCAAACTTCTTAGATTGGGGTGCAGAATAAGATTCAGAGTAAGACCGCCTGTGAGAAGTCTTTTTCTCTCTAGCATATTCCAGTAAAGGCTCAGACTTTCCTGAAGTGTGTTTCAGACCTGGAGTTATCTGGGGTATTCATACCAGTTCCATTTCAGGAACGGGGTCTGGGGTTTTGTATAGAACCATTCATTGTCCCAAAGATAGAAAATCTTTTTGAATTGTCATGTAAGAGTACCATCTTTCAGAATGGTGTTTATATGGTCTATTCTGCCTTTTGGTCAGCAAGGGCATTATTTGCCTAAAATAGACTTACAGGATGCATATCTTCATATTCTGTTTTCATTCAGATTATTTTCATTTTCTGAGATTCTCTTTTTTAGACAAGCATTACCAATTTGGTAACAAAGTGTAGAGGGAGGAATCACCGCTATGTTGATATTACACGCCACGGCTTGTGTGTGCTGGGATCAACCGGCCTTCGGCTGTGGAGCGCAGCTCCCTCCAGGATCACTCTGTTACAGAGAATATGCTGTTTTTCACCTAAGGAACAGTCACAGACGGATTACAAATCACGCGGTTAAATCTTTGATGACCGGTTCATGGGATACTTTGTCACTTTAAGGACAGCAACTATACAGCACTAACGTTGGCCAACGATAAGTATATTTTTGCTGTTTTGCATCTCATGAACTTTATTATTTATCCACGTTTGTTACTTGCGAGTGTTTTCCTCAGAATTTAATGTTATTTTATCATTTCCTTTTTTTTTGTTTCAATATTTATTTTGAATGGTAATAGGGTGTATATACCTGTTACAAAAGTCCTGCCTTAGTATTAGTTGTGTTAACTGTGCACAGTAGATAGTTTTAAGCGAATGTGAACTCTCTTTTACTAAGTAAAACATATTGGACCAAGAGTGCTGGTGTGAGATATCTTTATTTCTCTTCTCTTTTTTAATATTTACAACATTATATCTCAGCACCGATATTATTATATATCCAAGGTCCTAAGGTTTAAAAAGACCTGAGCAAAGTATTTTTTGATTACTAAGCATTACCAATTTGTTGCTTTTCCTTTCTGGCCTAGCGACAGCTCTAGGAATCTTTTCAAAAGGTTCTCTGTTTCCTTATTTGGACGATATCGTGGTGTTTGCTCAGTCTTTTCGTTCTGCAGAATCTCATACATTTCAACTTCTGTTGTTTCTTCAAGGACATGGTTGGAGGATCATTTTACCAAAAGTTCCTTGATTCCTCAAGACAAGGGTCACCTTTTTTAGGTTTCCAGATAGATTGTGTCAATGTCTTTGTTTCTAACAGACAAGAGACATTTATTATTGGGTTCAGCTTGTCGGAACCTTTAGTCTCTATTATTTCCTTCAGTAGCTATATGCATGGAAGTTTTAGATCTCATGACTGCAGCATTGGATTTGATTCTCTTTGCTCATTTTCATATGAAACCTCTCCAGTTTTTAATGCTGAATTAATGGTGCAGGGATTATTCTAGGATATCACATTTAATATCCTTGAATCCCAATATTCAACTATCTCTGACTTGGTGGTTAGATCACCATTGTATAGTTCTACGGGTCTCTTTGGTTCATCCAACCTGGACCGTGATCACAACAGATGCGAGTCTTTTAGGTTGGGGAGCTGTCTGGGGATCTCTGACAGCACAAGGTTTGGAAATCTCAAGAGGCGAGATTATCTATCAATATTTTGGAACTCTGTGCGATTCTCAGAGTTCTTCAGTTTTGGCTTCTATTTGAAGAGAGAGACGTTTATTGGTTTTCAGACGGACAATGTCACAACTGTGGCGTATGTCAATCACTAGGGTGGGACTCTCAGTCCTCAGGCTATGAAAGAAGTATTTTGGATACTTGCTTGGGCAAAATCCAGCTCCTGTCTAATTTCTGCGGTCCATATCCCAGGTATAGACAATTGGGAAGCGGATTATCTTTGTCATCAAGCTTTACATCCGGGAGAATGGTCTCTTCACCCAGATGTCTTTTTTTCAAGTTGTTCAGATGTGCGGGCTTCCAGAAATAGATCTGATGGCATCTCATCTAAACAAGTAACTTCCCAGGTACCTATCTAGGTCCAGGGATCCTCAGGCGGAAGCAGTGGATGCATTGACACTTCCTTGGAGTTATCAACCTGCCTATATTTTTCCGCCTCTAGTTCTTCTTCCAAGAGTGATTTTCAAAATCATCATAGAGCAATTGTTTGTGCTGCTGGTGGCTCCAGCATGGCCGCTCAGGTTTTGGTATGTGGATCTTGTTCGGATGTTCAGTTGCCAACCTTGGCCATTTCCATTAAGGCCAGACCTTATATCTCAAGGTTTGTTTTTCTATCAGGATCTCAAATAATTAAATTTGATGGTATGGAGATTGAATGCTTAGTCATAGAAGTTTCTCTGACTCAGTGGTTAAAACTATGTTGCAGGCTCGTATATCTGTGTCTAGAAAGATTTATTATCGAGTTTGGAAGACTTACATTTCATGGTGTTCTTCTCATAAATTCTCTTGGCATTCTTTTAGAATTCCTAGAATTTTTCAGTTTCTTCAGGATGATTTAGATAAGGGTTCGTCTGCAAGGTCTTTGAAAGGACAAATCTCTGCTCTTTCTGTTCTGTTCCACAGAAAAATTGCTAAACTTCCTGATATTTATTGTTTTGTACAGGCTTTGGTTCGTATCAAGCCTGTCATTAAATCAATTTCTCCTCCTTGGAGTCTTAATTTGGTTTTGAAGGCTTTACAGGCTCCTCCGTTTGAGCCTATGCATTTTCTGGACATTAAATTACTTTCTTGGAAAGTGTTGTTCCTTTTGGCCATCTCTTCTGCTAGAAGAGTTTCTGTTTTATCTGCTCTTTCTTGTGAGTCTCCTTTTCTGATTTTTCATCAGGATAAGGCGGTTTTTGCGGACTTCGTTTACATTTTTACCTAAAGTTGTGAACTTTAACAACATTAGTAGAGAAATTGTTGTCCCTTCTTTGTGTCCTAATCCTAAGAATTCTCTGGAGAGATCCTTACATTCTTTGGATGTGGTAAGAGCTTCGAAATAATATGTTGAAGCTACTTTCAGGAAGACTTCTAGTCTATTTGTTATCTTTACCAGTTCTAGGAAAGGTCAGACAGCTTCTGCCATTTCTTTTTTTTTTTTTTTTTTAAATATTTATTTATGACAAAGACAGAGAAGGTTATTACAATCTCGGTTACCAAGTATAAAAACATGTGTCACAGTGAGTATACATAGTGTATAAATACACACTTAGGTAAAAAAGACATATAGATTAGTTTAAAAAAAGAAAGGGTATCTATACATCATTCAAATTTATATAGTGCACTAATAATTATAAAAGTGAACATGGAGAAATGCGTAGGGTAACCAGATAAACCTTTATACAATATCTAGTCTTTCTTTGTCTCTGGAGTTTCCCCCTTTTATCCCTCCCCCATTAGAAAGAACAGAACAAGCCATATTAACAAAACAAAACAAAACAAGAAGAGAAAGGGAAAAAAAAATAAAATAAAAAATAAATAAATATATATATATAATTAATTAATAACAGAAATAAGGATCCTCCCTCCCACTCTCTCCCCCCCCCCCATACTATCTCACTCGGCAGCTGTTGCCCATTCTTCCGGAAAGCGGCCCCCTAGGATGTTAAACTGAACAAACTCCGAATTTCTGAAAGGTTTGATTATTTTATTTTGTTGTAAAAGGGGCAGAGATTTTACAAAAGGTTCCCATTTTTTAAAAAATACTTCTAGGTATTTATCTTGCGGGAATGGTATATTATACTGTTCTGTTATAAGTTGATTGCAGAGGGCCATTTTAAATTGGGCCATGGTAGGTGCCGAAGATGCTTTCCATGCTTTAAAAATGAGGCTACGTGCTGTTAGTATAATAGTATTTATCAGACTATAGTTCTTAGTAATGCCCTGGTACTTCACCAGAAAGAAGATTTCTAATGGGGAAAAATTATGGTTCAGCTTTAAAACCACCGTCATCCAGAATGCAATCTTTCCCCAATATTGACCTATTTTGGGGCAGCTCCATAAACAATGGAATAAATCCGACCCTATAGATGAGCATCTGGGGCATGGCACCTTACTTTTGTACCACTTGGAGAGGACCGCAGGTGTAAGGTATCTCTGCAGCCCAATTTTCATCTGTGACTCCCTCCAAGTTGTCGGGACCCAGCTCTGCTGGATTATTTTAAAGCTCCCAACAATAGTCTCCTCATCAATTTCTGGAAATAAAGTAGACCACCTAGCAATCATTTCATTAATTTGCAGATTTGAAGCTTTCTGATTTAGCACTAACTTACCAATCCCTACCCTCAAAAGGTGCTCCATAAATTCTAAAACATAACTGGGGACCGCTGTCCGGAAGGTGGCAGTCAAGACAGAGAAGGAGGCGGGGGGAGGAAGAGAGGGAAAGGGAGGGGAAAGGAGAAGAGAGAGAGGAAAAGAAACAAAAAAAAAAAAAAAATTTTTTTTAAAAACCACCATTACTATAGCTAACATAGATTGCACTTATGAAAACCATATAGCCTGTCAAAAACATCTCATGTTAGTTAACTGTTTAAATTCTAAGATAAAAAAAAAACATATCTTTAATATAATTCGATACGTGATCAGGGTACCCCTGATTCCCTACAGAAAGTCTCTGCCTCCCTAACATTATTAAGTGTGTGTGTATTACCATCTTTCTGTACAATTAACTTTGCGGGGTAAATCAATCTAATATCGTAGTTCTCCCTCCGTAGTCTCCCATAGAAAAAAGACATGTCTCTTCTCTTAGCCAGTGTTTCAGAGGAGAAGTCTTGAAACATTAGTAGTTTGTGGGGGCCTACAGAGAGAGAGACACATTTCCTATAATGCCTAAGGTATAGTAACTTATCTTGAAAATTCACGAATTTAAAGATTACTGGCCTAGGTCGTGCGGCCTCATTGTGCTCACGCCTCTGCCCTATCCTATGTACTCTCTCAATCAAAAAGGGGGCAGCAGGAGTCGGAATCTGTAGAGCCTGGGGTAATATAGTAGTGGCAAAATTCATTAAGTCTTGAAATTCAGGGGCCTCAGGCAGACCGATCACTTTAAGATTGTTACGTCTTGATCGGTCTTCAAGGTCCTCCATCTTGGCCTGTAAGGACGAAATGAATTTACTATGGGTGTCCATTGTAGGATCAGTTACATTAAGTCTATCCTCTAGATCCGATTCTCTATTTCCTCCAATCTTGAGGAAAACTGCCTAATCTCTAAAGTGAGGTTTGATATCTCACTTCTGATCTCCTGCTTAATCATATCGAATTGAGGTGCAAGTAATTTGGCCACTTCAGCTGCAAATTCTGCCATATTGATGGGAAAGGGATTGGGGATACTTTTTTCTTTTGGGGAGACTATACTAGAGTCCAGATTTCTGCTGCTGCCCCCTTTTTTGTCCTTTGCTTTAGGTGGCATATTGGAGGGTGAGCTTTTCGAATTAATATATTTGTCCATGAACCAAGCGTGGCTATACCTTGTCTATGCTATAACAGTTATTATCTATATAGCTTAAAGATAAGAGAAACAATTCCAAAGTCACAAACAAATAATTCAGTACTCAATATCTAGACCCCTTCTGGTGTGTGATACAATATAAATTTTAAGCCTCGTGATACAAACTTTTAGATATACATATAAATATAAAATAGGAAAATATAGAAATTATAGATAGATATATTTAGTGTATGTCAACCCCCCAAGGGATTTACCTACTCCAAATTATCAGCTCTGTTTTGGGATGTGTTCCTCAAATTTTAACTTATCTGAAGTGTGTCACTTTCTAAATAGTGTTCTCTAGTTCTAAGCCCTGTCTAGGATATGTTCCCGCATGCAATTAAGCTTTATAACACAAAACTTTCCTGAAAAATGTGCTAGCATAATTTCTTAAATCACCGTGACCCAGCGATAACTACATAGAACAGATTGTGTAAGGTATGCAGTAATATATAACTAATGTGTTACAATATAAATTTAAACCTCGTGATACAAAACTTTTAGATATACATATAAATATAAAATAGGAAAATATAGAGATTGTAACTAGATATTTTTAATGTGTATCAACCACCCAAGGAATTTACCTACCCCGAGTTATCAGTTCTAATTTGGATGTGTTCCTTAGATTTTAACTTATCTAAAGTGTGTCACTTTCAAATAGTGTTCCCTAGTTCTAAACCCTGTCAAGAATATGTTCCCGCGTGAAATTAAGCTTTGTAACACAAAACTTTCCTGGAGAATGTGCTAGCGTAATTTCTAAGAACCCCGTGGCCCAGCATTAGCTGCTTAGAACAAAAAATGTGTAAGGCATACAGTAATATAAAGCTAAAGAACAGCTCAATATCCATAAATTCAGCCCAGCCTGTTAGAAAAAAACGTCACAGGAAAAGCTAATGTTTTAGATTTGGTACAACCGGCATAATATAATAACGGTATATACCCTTTAAATAAAGCATATAGATATCAACATTGGTGAGATCTTCCAAAGCAAAATACCCGGTAGATTTTTACATGAGAATGACCTACTATGTTTAATACCTGGGGAGTACCTGTGATAGATTCCTCACATTTATACTGTTCCCAGTAAACTCAGGCTCAGGGGTATAGGGCCCTTCTACCATAAACCTGCCTAAAAGAAGATTTATATACCAGTGAGACACTAATAGGCAAGAGTATAAACATAAATGAAGATTACAGCTCCCATACAAACAGTCCCATTAATAGACTTAAACAAAACCGGCAACAGTACATCTTCTTCATTGCATCCACAGTAACCTGTCCTGTTAGCCAAAGACAGCTGCTCAAATAATGGCCCTGAGAGAGTCCGGTGCGCCTCGCACCGCAATAAATGGTCCACCAATGCGGGCCCCACAGTTACAGTGAGCTCAAATGTTCTTTTATGCCCAGCGGGGGAAAAAACAGACATACAGGGATACGATACCTCGCCACAGATGTTGAGCGCTTCGGCTTGTATTCTGCTCACTTAACTCACTTAATCTTCCCAGGCTGTGAACTGCAGGGGCGGGGGGCCCCTTGCTGCGAACAGGCAAGAAGTCACTCCACGGCGTGGCAGCCCGTCCCCCGCCGGGAGCAATGTAGACAGCGGTCGGGTCGGCCGCCTCAGACCCGGTTCCTCCAAACGTATGTGGGCTCCAGGTAAAAAGGGCTTCTGATTGTGTAGTAACCAGGGCCGGTGGGCGGTGATACCTGCAGCACCTTCTGTAGGAGAGATATTATCTGCCCGTCCAGGGGGCCCAAGCTTCTCCGGAGAACTCAGCACTGCTTCACTCTCAGCCAGGGAGAGGGGCACTGCCGCCTATGGTGCCGGGACCTCCAGGTGGATTCAGGAAGCTTGTCGCTATCAGCGTGCTCGTCGACACCTGCCTGAGAACATGGAAACTGCCGCTTATTGTAGCGTACACTCAACCAGGTAAGTGATAAGTCGCGGTTCTACTCAGAAGGCTCTGGCGTGCAGGTTGCTTGCCCAGAGAGCTGCGTTTGTATAGGTAAGTCCAGGTGTCTTTAAGCCGGCAAGTTTAAATGGTCGTTGCAGTAGCGTGGCAAGCTGATAGCCGTTAGTATTGAGTCTTAGGCAACTTTAAAGTTTTATCCGAGAGCTGCTACTCACAGTACCTGAGAACATGGAAACTGCCGCTTATCGTAGTGTACACTCAACCAAGTAAGTGATAAGTCGCGGTTCTGCTCAGAAAGCTCTGGCGTGCAGGTTGCTTGCCCAGAGAGCTGCGCTTGTATAGGTAAGTCCAGGTGTCTCTAAGCCGGCAAGTTTAAATGGTCGTTGCAATAGCGTGGCAAGCTGCTAGCCGTTAGTATTGAGTCTTAGGCAACTTTAAAGTTTTATCCGAGAGCTGCTACTCACAGCACCTGAGAGCCCGTGCGAAGATGGTGTGCACCAGCTACCGTGCATTCTTGGGCTGCAATTCTAACTTCCCATGCAGGATCGAAATCCTAATACCCAAGCCTGTGTATGGCCAAGGGAAACAAAAGCATATGTTGGGGATGGATCAGGCCTCACATAGAGGCGCCAGCTTCTGCCATTTCTTTGGCATCTTGGTTAAAGCTTTTGATTCATCATGCTTATTTGCAGTCGGGTAATTCCCCGCCTCAGAGGATTACGGCTCATTCTACTAGGTCAGTTTCCACTTCCTGGGTTTTTAAGAATGAAGCTTCTGTTGATCAGATTTGCAAAGCAGCAACTTGGTCTTCTTTGCTTACTTTTTCCTAAATTCTACAATTTTGATGTTCTCTCTTCTTCAGAAGCAGTTTTTGGTAGAAAAATACTTCAGGCAGCTGTTTCAGTTTGATTCTTCTGCTTATATTTTCAGTTTTTTTTCATTATATGATTAAAACTTGATTTGGGTTGTGGATTATTTTTTCAGCGGAATTGGTTTTCTTTATTTTTATTCCTCCCTCTCTAGTGACTCTTGCGTGGAGTTCCACATCTTGGGTATTTGCTATCCCATACGTCACTAGCTCATGGACTCTTGCCAATTACATGAAAGAAAACATAATTTATGTAAGAATTTACCTGATAAATTAATTTCTTTCATATTGGCAATAGTCCATGAGGCCCTCTCTTTTTATGGTGGTTATGATTTTTTTTTGTATAAAGCACAATTATTCCAATTCCTTGTTGATGCTTTCACTCCTTTCTTATCACCCCACTTCTTGGCTATTCGTTAAACTGAATTGTGGGTGTGGTGGGGGGTGTATTTATTAGGCATTTTGAGGTTTGGGAAACTTTGCCCCTCCTGGTAGGAATGTATATCCCATACGTCACTAGCTCATGGACTCTTGCCAATATGAAAGAAATTAATTTATCAGGTAAATTCTTACATAAATTATGTTTTTTGTCTTGGTTTAATTATGTGGTCTCCTACCTGCCTGGAAGTAGGAATGTTAGGGCTGATGCCCTCTCTCGACAATTTTTGCCTCTGTCCAAGGAGGAGTATGTACCTACTCCAGTTATACCTCCTGACCATATTTTGGCTACCATACGTACGAATTTGACTTCTCCTGAGAAACCTAGTGGCAAGTGTTTTCCTGAGAATCTTCAAACTAAACTTTTGCACACTTACCACTATCCTAAAGCCGCAGGTTACCCAGGCAAGAACCAAATGATTTGGTCTGTCACTCGACAATTCTGGTGGCCAGGTCTTTGTTCAGATGTTGCTGCGTGTGTTGTCTCCTGCTCAGTTTGTGCACAGAATAAGACTCAGACATCTTCCTGTGGGTCTTCTTTAACCTATTGCTAATGGTGAGCGTCCTTGGACACAACTTTCCATGGACTTCATTGTCGAGCTCCCTGTTTCCAGTGGCAATACTGTTATCCTTATGGTGGTTGACTGTTTTTCTAAAATGTCACATTGCATTCCCTTGAAGAAGCTGCCTACCCCTCAGGAGCTTGCTTCAATTTTTGACCGTTATGTCTTCCGTTTACATGGATTACCCAAGGAGATAGTGTCGGACCGGGGTAGCCAGTTTGTCTCCAGATTTTGGCGTTCCTTTTGTGCTCAAATGGGGATCCAGTTTTCCTTCTCCTCGGCATATCACACTCAATCCAATGGGGCTGCGGAAAAGTCTAGTAAAGCTCTGGAACAGTTTCTCAGTTGCTATATCTCAGATCACCACAATAATTGGTCTGAACTGTTACCTTGGGCAGAGTTTGCTCGTAATAGTGCTATTAATGCTTCCTCCAAGTTATCCCCATTCATCGCGAATTATCTCAGGGTATTCCGGCTTTGGAGGAGCATCTCCAGCAACTCCGTTCCACGTGAGTGCAGATTCAGGATTGCCTTCATCGTTCTATGCAGCGCCAAAAGTTCCAGGCTGATCATTGGCGTCTGCCCGCGCCTTCCTACCAGGTTGGTGAGAGGGTTTGGCTGTCCTACCGCAACTTGAACCTTCATGTGCCTTCCAATAAACTGGCTCCTTGTTATGTTGGTCCTTTTTCGAATACTCAGACGGGTCAATCCTGTGGCCTACACTCTTGACCTTCCTCCTGCTATGCGCATCTCCAATGTTTTTCATGTCTCCCTCTTGAAACCATTGGTTTGTAATCGGTTTACCACTGTGTTGCCTTGTCCCCGTCCTATCTTTGTTGACAACCATGAAGAATATGAGGTCAGCAGCATTATTGACTCTCATATGTCTAGGGGCCGTGTACAGTATTTGGTTCACTGGAGGGGTATGATCCGGAAGAATGTTCATGGGTTCCCTCCTCTGATATTCATGCTCCCACCCTCTTCCGTGCCTTCCATGCCCGTTTCCCCAATAAGCCTTTTGTCCTCCCGCGGGGGAGGGGTCATTGAGGGTACTGTCAGGGTTTTTTCCCTGCTTTGTTTGCCATGTGCTTCTGGCAGCCATTTTACTCACCTCTCTTGCTGACTCCGGTGCATAGTGTGTGATGCTGCTCATTTCCTGCACACCCTTTTATGGCCAGACTGGTGTACATCATCCATGTGAGACAGGTTGCAGTCTCAGAATTGTGATGTCATCACTTATTATTTAAAGGGCCTCTGTTCAGTATGCTTTGCCTTTGCGTTGTCTCAGACCTGTTTGTGAGAGTTCCTGTGTATTACCTGGCTGCCTGACCCCTGGCTTGTTCCTGACTCTGCTGTTCTCCTTGTTCCGGATTCCGGCTTGTCCGACTATTCGCTTTGGCTCCTGACTTGGCTCGTCTGACTACCAGCTCTGGTTTTGACTCCTGGCTTGTTATTTGACTTGTGGACTTTTTATAATTTTTTGCTATTAATAAAGGTGCGATTATTTTTGCACTTCTCGTCTGTCTGATTCCTGGCACCCCGACAGCTCCCACCCCGGCGATTGGGCCTGTATAACGGCAGGCATCGCTGGGGCTTCACGTTTTGCGTGGCGATGTCACGCGTGATGACGTCACCACGTAACTTTAATAGAAAAAGACAATGGACAGTATAGGGAAAAGGGGTTTGCTGCTTAGAAGCCTGTATCTCAGACATCTAAGCAGCTACAGACCCCCAATACCAACCGTTGGAAAGGTTAGGCGAATATCTTTCCAACGATATAAGTCTTGGGGATCTGAATTTTTTTTTTTTTTTTACAAAAGAAAAAAAAAAAAAAAAATCAGCTTAGCACCCAAGGTGGGAAAGTGCTTAGTACTTAAAGCCGTTAGCAGGTTCCATGCCGTCATAACTGTGCTGGGCTTTAGAGCCATTAGGACAGCATGGAACGTCCTAGCCATTCTGCTGTACTGAAGTAGCTACGGTTTCCTAACTGGGATCGCGGACTGGAGCCTCATAGGCACTCCCTATGTACGATCGTGTGATTTGAATTTTTTACTAATTTGTTTACATCAGAATTTTGTTCCGATGTAACAAATTAGTACCGGCAGGAAGGGGTTAACTTTCATGGCACAGAATATGCAATTTTAAGAGACTTTTTAATTTACTTCTATTATCAAATTTATTTTGTGCTTTTACTACCTAGATATGCTTAGGAACAGCAATGCACTACTGGGAGCAAGCTGGTGATTGGCATCTACACACATGCTTCTTGCCATTAGCTTACCAGATGTGTTCAGCTAGGTCCCAGTAGCGCATTGCTGCTCTGGAGATCAAAACACGCAGTTCTACACAAGCAACAATGCAATAACAAAACACATTACAAAATTTTCTTTTTACACTTTTATATCCATGCAACAAATAATTTTTTTTATTTTTTTTAAATAAAAAAATATTCTTAAAGTGATGGTAAATACTTTTGAAACACTAGGATTTACCAGTGCTACAAATAAAAGGGACTTATTTTTAGCGAGTTTATGCCGAGCTGAGTGGCTTCGGCTGCGTACGGCAAAACAATTTTTTCAATGAGGTAACATTTCCACCTCTTAGCCAATAGCCATGAGGGCCAATTGGTATTTTGTTGTATGGTTAGCACGCTATTGGCTAAGAGGTGAAAACACCATCTCATTGAGGAAATAGCTTTTTGCCGTTCAGCTCCGCATAAACTTGCTGCAAATATAGACTGAAAGTTCCCTTTATTTGTAGCACTGGTAAATCATTGCATTTTTTTTTTTAAAAATGTACCATCAGTTTAATGAGTATACTTTCATACAAAATGTATTTTGGATGTTTAGGGTTCACTTTAGTGTATGACAGAATAAATCTGAATATTCAAAAAATGGATTACCCTGAGAAGAAATTATGGAGATTTACTTAAAATGGCTTAATCATGATGAAAGGTTAAACCCCCCCCATAAATTATGCTTACCTGATCGAGGGGAGGAGAGTCCACAGCTTCATTCATTACTTGTGGGAATTAAGAACCTGGTCACCAGGAGGAGGCAAAGACACCCCAGCCAAAGGCTTAAATACCTCCCCCCACTTCCCTCATCCCCAGTCATTCTGCCGAGGGAACCAGGAACAGTAGGAGAAATATCAGGGTAAAAAAAGGTGCCAGAAGATTAATACATTTAGAGCCACCCAACAGGAGATACGGCGGGAGCTGTGATGTTACGGTTGAACATCACCTTGAGGAGAAACCCCAACCCAGTGCGAAGTACAGCCTCATCTGCATGAAACACCAGATGGATAAAGAGGATCACATTGCAAGGCAGCTAGTTCAGATACTCTGCGTGCCAATGCAATAGCTAACAGGAAGAGAACCTTCCAGGACAGAATCTTAATGTCTATAGAATGCATAGGTTCAAACAGAACTAAGTTTAAGCTTAAAGGGGGAGCCGATTGTCTAAAGACAGGCCTGATTCTAGACAGAGCCTGAACAAAAGTTTGAAACAGGGAGCTCAGCGAGTCTCCTATGCAACAAAACTGATAATGCCGAAATATGTCCCTTTAAGGAACTAGCGGCAAGACCCTTCTCCAAACCATCCTGGAGAAAGGACAGAATCCTGGATACCTTCACCTTGTGCCAATATATCCATGCTTCTCACACCAGGACAAGTAAGTCCTCCACACCTTATGGTAGATGCGATGAGTGACTGGCTTCCTTGCCTGAATTAGAGTATCAATCACACTTTCTGAAAAGCCTCTCTTGGCTAAGACTAGGCGTTACATCTCCACACAGTCAGCCTCAGAGAATCTAGATTTCGATGTTGAAAGGGGCCCTACACCTACAAAAAGCAAAAAGGAGGAAACGATGGCACTACAGAGGTTGTTGCCCTAAATAGTTATAAAAGATTAAACCCCGTATTATAAGGTAGAGTATTAAGAGCTATTGGGCGGGCGCTGTACATTAGACAAGAGAAGTGCATGCAAAAAATTCAGTACATAACTGAACAAGAATGTACGTGTATCACTCAACAACCTATATTTCAAAGGTAATACACGTAGGAACAGCAATGACAAAGTACTAATGTGGATATCTGGTTCAAGACTGGATAAAACAACTTTTATTGATAAAAAAATAAAAAATAATGAAAAAAAATAAAGAGAACGTGGACTAAATGTTAAAAACACAGTAACGTGGAATCCACTGGGCCTCTGGAATAGGTCAGTAGAAGAGCTAAATGCATTACATGGGACTGAATCTCGGAGTCTCGGAAATAACACACAGTGCCGGGGCTGTAATGTAAGAGACCCGAAGGATGGTCCGTGAGGTGGAATAGTGTCTGCAATAAATATATATATGGGGACACGAATGTGTCAAACAACACTATAAGGTTATTAAAGTTGAAAAATCCAACTTCGTATTGTCTGGAAGTAAACAGGATATTCTCTGACATATAGTGAGTAATGTTGTAAGTAAAAGCCCGGTCCACAGCTGTCAATACAGATGATACTATATATATAAAAATAGTGCAACTAATGGTAATAGGTAAGTATCAAACTACCAGGCTGAGACCAGGACGATTACTACAATAACAGTATACTCCAGGACACCCTAACACAACAGCTGAGAATTAGGCAGTGGGGGACATCAGAGAAGTCTCATACACATGGTATGAGGTTACCCCGAGTTAAATCAAAATGAAAATATTGTACAAGGAGTGGATTCCCAACTGTAAGGTCAGTGGGCTAGATAGCAGTAATTGCTCAACAGTGTAGCAGAAAAAATGTTCGAATATAGACGTGGACCAAAAAAGTAAGCAGTGAGGTACACTTGTAGTATAAAAAACGGCAGCTTATCGCTTACCCAATAATCTCTACTAAATATAGCACTCTCAGAGGAGCTTCGTATATAATATTGTATCATGCAAACTGATTGGCCAATTATTAGGCTTTCCTATAAAATATTCAACACACAGTGTATTATTATTAGAGAGCAGATGTACCACTATTATACTACTGTGCAATGAGTGTTGGTCACATTAATTAGTTTTTCTGCATTTGTTAAGTTATATATTAACGAATTGCTCAACGGTATAGCAGAAAAAACGTTCGAATATAAGAGAGAACCAATTGAACCGTTATATAAAAAGTCAATAGTATGGTACACTTGTAGCATTTGTAAACTGCAGCTTTATGCTTGCCCAACAATCTGTACTAAATATAACATTCTCAGAAGGCCTGTGAAGTTCTGAATATATATTATATTATCATACAAACTCATTGGCCAATTATTAGGCTTTCTTATAAAATATTTATCACGCAGTGTGTTATTATTGGCAAGCAGAAGTTCTGCTATTATACTACTGTGCAATGAATGTTGGTCACATTAATTAGTTTTTCTGCGTTTCTTAAGTTGTATATTAACAAATACCTGACTGGTGTGTCAGGGAGCTGAGATCAAATAACTCACTGAGCAGCAAAGAGGGAATAGTCAGTATATCAGGGTTAAATGAATTGGCACAGGTAACAGGTATAGTCAGTGTGATTAACTTGTGTATTAGAATACGCAAATTTTAAACACTAAAAGCCGGTCGAGGATTAAATAATAATACCAATTTGTCTATATAGACTAAAAAAACAGAATTTATGCTTACCTGATAAATTTCTTTCTCCAACGGTGTGTCCGGTCCACGGCGTCATCCTTACTTGTGGGAATATTCTCTTCCCCAACAGGAAATGGCAAAGAGCACAGCAAAAGCTGCCCATATAGCCCCCCCTCTGGCTCCGCCCCCGGTCATTCGACCGACGGTTAGGAGAAAAAGGAGAAACTATAGGGTGCCGATGTGACTGTAGTGTATAGAGAGACATTTTTCAAACCTGATTAAAAAAACCAGGGCGGGCCGTGGACCGGACACACCGTTGGAGAAAGAAATTTATCAGGTAAGCATAAATTCTGTTTTCTCAAACATTGGTGTGTCCGGTCCACGGCGTCATCCTTACTTGTGGGAACCAATACCAAAGCTTTAGGACACGGATGAAGGGAGGGAGCAAATCAGGTTTCCTAAACGGAAGGCACCAGGGCTTGCAAAACCTTTCTCCCAAAAATAGCCTCCGAAGAAGCATAAGTATCGAATTTGTAAAATTTGGCAAAAGTGTGCAGAGAAGACCAAGTCGCTGCCTTACATATCTGATCAACAGAAGCCTCGTTCTTGAAGGTTAGAAAGGACAAATGAAGGGGAGCTGAGTTCCAATTATTTGAAAAATAAATACAAAGTGCTTTTAGAAGTGTTGCAGCGTGATATGTGAACAAATGTCAAAAACATAAAATTTATACGTGATAACTTGTTTTTGTGGTGAAAAGATTATAAGATGATACTATAATAATAAGAAAATAAGATTGTGAGGATCAATTTGAATAATAGACACAAAACTGAGGTATTGTACAAAATGTGATAATTTATATTGTAAAAATGTAGCGAATACAAGTTGTAACGAATACAAGTTGGATTGAGATAAAAAACAATATGTTATATTAAAAATAGGCAGATTAAAAAAACATTAAATACATACTTACATAATATATATGTTATATGTGTATCGCACTGCAGTGGATAAAAATAATAATCTATTAAAATTAATATAAAACAACCTAAGATAGGGTGATTTAAGATAAAAAGCGGTTGATTGTCAAAAAAATGCCTTTAACACCTTTTAAAAGTACCTTAAAAAGTAGTGGTTCTCAAGACTACTTAAATGTTTGGTGGGATCCGTTGGAAGACAGTTGTATGAATATGCTATTAGTAATAGCTAAAAAAGAAAGAACTTGAAAGTTTTTTGTGGGTTGCGGTTGTCTCAATACTATTTATCAGTATGGACTCCGGTCTGTTAGCAGGTGTATGGTTCCAAATGGAAAAAATTTTCCTTTGTTGAGGGTCCTGTAGAAATCCTTGGAGGTTGCGGTGTCCCAATACTCTCTGTCAGTATGGACAGTTGGCAATGTCAGTTTGTGCAGCGAGCAATCTCAAAATTCTTTTTGGATTCTTCGCTAAATAAATGTGGACGATTGTGTAGCAGCAGTTGGATTTTTTGGATCCGTTTGGCGGCAAAAAACAGTTCAAAATCTAGAGGACCGGCTTTTTTCAAACTGACCGGCTTTTTCAAAAGAACCGGCTTTTTCAAAGTGCCCGGCTATCTATCATTAGATACCGACTGAGTTTGAGGTTAGGTATTAGTCGGTCCTTGTGTACTTCAATGCAGTGTTCAGAGTGTAGGCAGCTCTACGCGTTCCGGCCGTAGCCTTTATCAAAGGCCCATGTGGAAGCCACAGCCCTAGTAGAGTGAGCTGTGATTCGTTCAGGAGGCTGCCGTCCGGCAGTCTCATAAGCCAATCGGATGATGCTTTTCAGCCAGAAAGAAAGAAAGGTAGCAGTAGCTTTTTGTCCTCTCCTCTTACCAGAGTAAACGACAAACAAAGATGAAGTTTGTCTGAAATCCTTTGTTGCGTCTAAATAGAACTTTAAAGCATGGACCACATCTAAATTGTGTAACAAACGTTCCTTCTTTGAAACTGGATTCGGACACAGAGAAGGAACAACTATTTCCTGGTTAATATTCTTGTTGGAAACTACTTTTGGAAGAAAACCAGGCTTGGTACGCAAAACGACCTTATCTGCATGGAACACCAGATAGGGTGGGTCACACTGCAAAGCAGATAATTCAGAAACTCTTCTAGCAGAAGAAATAGCAACCAAAAACAGAATTTTCCAAGATAGTAACTTAATATCTATGGAATGTAAAGGTTCAAAATGAACCCCTTGAAGAACTGAAAGAACTAAATTTAGGCTCCAAGGAGGAGTCATGGGTCTGTAAACAGGCTTGATTCTGACCAAAGCCTGTAAAAAAGCTTGCACGTTTGTGTAACAAAACAGATAAAGCAGAAATCTGTCCTTTTAGAGAACTCGCTGACAACCCTTTATCCAAACCCTCTTGGAGAAAGGAAAGAATCTTAGGAATTTTAATTTTACTCCAGGAGAATCCCTTGGATTCACACCAACAGATATTTTTTCCATATTTTATGGTAAATCTTTCTAGTCACAGGTTTTCTGGCTTGGACCAGAGTATCTATCACTGAATTTGAAAACCCACGCTTGGATAAAATCAAGCGTTCAATTTCCAAGCAGTCAGCTGCAGAGAAACTAGATTTGGATGTTCGAATGGACCTTGTACTAGAAGATCCTGTCTCAAAAGGTAGCTTCCATGGTGCAGCCGATGACATATTCACCAGGTCTGCATACCAAGTCCTGCGTGGCCACGCAGGAGCTATCAGAATCACCGAGGCCTTCTCCTGTTTGATCCTGGCTACGAGCCTGGGAAGGAGAGGAAACGGTGGAAACACATAAGCTAGGTTGAACAACCAAGGCGCCACTAATGCATCCACTAGAGTAGCCTTGGGATCCCTGGATCTGGACCTGTAGCAAGGAAACTTGAAGTTCTGACGAGACGCCATCAGATCCATGTCTGGAATGCCCCATAATTGAGTTAACTGGGCAAAGACCTCCGGGTGGAGTTCCCACTCCCCCGGATGGAAAGTCTGACAACTCAAATAATCCGCCTCCCAGTTGTCTACTCCTGGGATGTGAATTGCAGATAGATGGCAGGAGTGATCCTCCGCCCATTTGATGATCTTGGACACCTCTCTCATCGCCAAGGAACTCTTTGTTCCTCCCTGATGGTTGATGTAAGCTACAGTCGTCATGTTGTCCGACTGGAATCTTATGAATCCGGCCTTTGCTAGTTGAGGCCAAGCCCGGAGCGCATTGAATATCGCTCTCAGTTCCAGGATGTTTATCGGGAGAAGAGACTCTTCCCGAGACCATAGACCCTGAGCTTTCAGGGAGTCCCAGACCGCGCCCCAGCCTAATAGACTGGCGTCGGTCGTGACAATGACCCACTCTGGTCTGCGGAAACTCATTCCCTGAGACAGGTGATCCTGAGTCAACCACCAACGGAGTGAGTCTCTAGTTAACTGGTCTACTTGAATCTGGGGAGACAAGTCTGCATAATCCCCATTCCACTGTCTGAGCATGCACAGTTGCAATAGTCTTAGATGAATTCGAGCAAAAGGAACCACGTCCATTGCTGCAACCATTAGACCTATTACTTCCATGCACTGAGCTATGGAAGGCTGAGGAATAGATTGAAGAACTTGACAAGCCTTTAGAAGCTTTAATTTTCTGACCTCTGTCAGAAAGATCTTCATTTCTACAGAATCTATTATTGTTCCCAGAAAGGGAACTCTTGTAGACGGGGACAGGGAACTTTTCCACGTTCACCTTCCACCCGTGAGACCTGAGAAAAGCTAATACAATGTCTGTATGAGCCTTTGATCTGGAAAGGGACGACGCTTGGATTAGAATGTCGTCTAGGTAAGGTGCCACTGCAATGCCCCTCGGTCTTAGAACCGCTAGAAGGGACCTTAGCACCTTTGTCCAGAAAGGCGAACCTTAGGAACTGATGATGATCTTTGTGGATAGGAATATGTAGGTTTGCATCCTTTAAATCCACGGTAGTCCTATATTGACCCTCCTGGATTGTAGGTAATGGTTTCCATTTTGAACGATGGAACTTTGAGAAATTTGTTTAAAATTTTTAAATCCAGAATTGGTCTGAAGGTTCCCTCTTTTTTGGGAACTACAAACAGGTTTGAGTAAAACCCCTGACCTTGTTCCACTGTTGGAACTGCGTGTATCACTCCCATCTTTAATAGATCTCCTACGCAACGTAAGAATGCCTGTCTCTTTATCTGGTCTGAAGATAAGCGAGACATGTGGAACCTTCCCCTTGGAGGAAGTTCCTTGAATTCTAGAAGATAACCCTGAGAGACTATTTCTAGTGCCCAGGGATCGGAACATCTCTTGCCCAAGCCTGAGCAAAGAGAGAAAGTCTGCCCCTACTAGATCCGGTCCCGGATCGGGGGCTACCCCTTCATGCTGTCTTGGTAGCAGCAGCAGGCTTCTTGGCCTGTTTACCCTTGTTCCAGCCTTGCATTGGTTTCCAAGCTGGCTTAGCCTGGGAAGCGTTACCCTCTTGTCTAGAGGCTGCAGAGTTAGGAGACGCTCCGTTCCTGAAGATACGAAAGGAACGAAAATTGGATTTATTCTTAGCCTTAAAAGGCCTATCCTGTGGGAGGGCATGGCCCTTTCCCCCAGTGATGTCTGAAATAATCTCCATCAATTCTAGCCCAAAAAGGGTCTTACCTTTGAAAGGAATATTAAGCAATTTTGTCTTGGAAGACACATCCGCCGACCAAGACTTTAGCCAGAGCGCTCTGTGCGCCACAATTGCAAAACCTGAATTTTTCGCCAATAACCTCGCCAATTGCAAAGCGGCATCTAAAATAAAGGAATTAGCTAACTTAAGTGCGTGAATTCTGTCCATGACTTCCTCATATGGAGTCTCCTTATTGAGCGACTTTTCTAGTTCATCGAACCAAAAACACGCCGCCGTAGTGACAGGAATAATGCACGAAATTGGTTGGAGGAGGAAACCTTGCTGAACAAAAATCTTTTTAAGCAAACCCTCCAATTTTTTATCCATAGGATCTTTGAAAGCACAATTGTCCTCAATGGGAATAGTCGTGCGTTTGGCTAGCGTAGAAACTGCCCCCTCAACCTTAGGGACTGTTTGCCATGCGTCATTCCTTGGGTCGACAATGGGGAACATTTTCTTAAATATAGGAGGTGGGACAAAAGGTATGCCTGGTTTCTCCCACTCCTTAGTCACTATGTCCGCCACTCTTTTAGGTATCGGAAAGGCATCAGGGTGCACAAGGACCTCTAGGAATTTGTCCATTTTGCACAATTTTTCTGGAATGACCAAAGAGTCACAATCATCCAGAGTAGTTAGTACCTCCTTAAGTAAGGCGCGGAGATGCTCTAACCTAAATTTAAACGTCACAACATCAGGTTCTGCTTGTTGAGAAACTTTTCCTGAATCAGAAATTTCTCCCTCCGACAAACCCTCCCTCACTGCCAATTCTGACTGGTGTGAGACGAATTATCGTCAGCACACTCTTGCTCTTCCACTGTATTTAAAACTGAGCAATCACGCTTTCTTTGAAATGCTGGCATTTTGGATAAAATATTAGCTATAGAATTATCCATAACTGCCGTTAATTGTTGCATAGTAACAAGCATTGGCACGCTAGATGTACTAGGTGTCGCCTGCGCGGGCATAACTGGTATTGACACAGAAGGAGAGGATGGTGAACTACCCCCACTACCTTCATTTGAGGAATCATCTTGGGCAATCTTATTAAATGCGACAGTACTGTCCTTACTTTGTCTGGACGCCATGGCACAATTTTCACATACATTTAAAGGGGGGACCACCTTGGCCTCCATACATACAGAACATGTTCTATCTGAAGGTACAGACATGTTAGACAGGCTATTAATGAAATAAAACAGTTTTTAAACAAAACAGTTACTGTCTCTTTAAATGTTAAACAGAGCACACTTTATTTCTGAATGGGTGAAAAACTATGAAGGAAATATCCGATCCTTACCAAATTTGCACCCTAGTGTCTTAATGCTTTGAAAGTATTGCACACCAAGTTTGTAACCCCTTAAATGAAGAAACCGGAGCTATTTTATCAAATTAACAATTTTAAACCCACTACAGTCTCAGCCAAAGCGTTTGCTGCGGCTTCACCTGTCCTTGGGGGTTATTCGCCACCGAAATAAGCCTTCCAGAAACGTTTTTAATGGCCACCAGACCCTCTCACATGAAACTGCATGCACTGCATCCAGAAGAAACTGCGCAATTAAGGCGCAAAAATGAGGCTCTGCCTACTAGAGTGAAAGGCCCTTCCTGACTGAAAAAGGTGTCTAAACGACTGCCTGGCGCTTAAAAACGTTACCAAAGTATTTTCAAGTTTTAAAACACTTCAAACAACATAAATATCGAATAAATCAATTGATTTAGCCCACAATAGTGTCAACCAGTATATAGCCCATTAATAAGCCTTCATTCTGTTATGAGTCTAAGAAAATGGCTTACCGATCCCAGAGAGGGAAAATGACAGTCTTCTAGCATTACTAAGTCTTGTTAGAAAATGGACTAGTCATACCTTGAGCAGAAAAGTCTTGAAACTGTTCCCCCCAACTGAAGTTCTCTGGGCTCAACAGTCCTGCGTGGGAACAGCAATTGATTTTAGTTACTGCTGCTAAAATCATACTCCTCTTTTAAACAGAACTCTTCATCCTTTTCTGTTTTAGAGTAAATAGTACAAACCGGCACTATTTTAAAATAAACTCTTGATAGAAGAATGAAAAACTACAACTAACACCACATACTCTTCACCATCTCCGTGGAGATGCTACTTGTTCAGAGTGGCAAAGAGAATGACTGGGGGGCGGAGCCAGAAGGGGGGATATATGGGCAGCTTTTGCTGTGCTCTTTGCCATTTCCTGTTGGGGAAGAGAATATTCCCACAAGTAAGGATGACGCCGTGGACCGGACACACCAATGTTGGAGAAATGCCAAGTATATATTACCACATTAGAGTTTTTAGTTATTGGGCATTTGAAGTCTATTTAGTATTAACCACAGTCTAAGTATGCCTTATCGTTGTACCGTAATTCAATAACACCTTGATCTATAAGTACAATATAGTTTGAATATTATAAGAGAAAAGCCCCCAAAGTTCCGGGTGCTGTAATTTATAGTTACAGGTAAAATACTGTAGTTATTATTGTGGATACACCACTCGGCTGTTATGCTAGCAAAGGCGTACAAACATTACATAAGTGTCGCCCCAAAGGAGAGACAACCGGGATTAGAGTCAATACATAATATAATGCTCGCTACGACTGAAAAGTAAGACAGCCGACAACATAATAAGTATTTAACTGAAGCAGATATAATATAGCTCTTTAAACAAGAAAAAAAAAGAAGACAAGAAAAAAGACAGATGCGCCACATGGCCCAATATTGTTTGTTCCACACAATGTGTATAGTATAGATGTACAAGATGAAACTCACATGCCTAAAAGCACTCCAAATAGTGCCGTGGGAGCAGTCTGGGATCTATAACAGTCACCCAGCAGACCGACCTCTTGGGTGGAGAAGGATAATCTGTAGTATAAAGATACAAAAAGACACAAGGGTGCCTATATGGCCTAGTACAGTTTGGACCCAGGAATAGGTGGTATGTGTAGTGTGAAATATACTCACATTTGGTGTTGCATCTCCAATGATGCTAATCAAGCAGGAAGGGATCAATACAGTCACCCAACAGACTATAACAAGGCAGACAGCAATTGGCAAAGTCCCAGGATGTCCAGTGGGCCAGATAAATATTGATCCAAAAAATACACAATGCAGCAAGTGTTTTTGTATAAAAGGAACTAACTTTACTTAAAATAATTAAAAACAAGCGACGCGTTTCGCAACAAGCTGTTTCATCAGGCTTAAAAAAATGACAAAGTTAGTCTTACTTGGAAAGGGCTGCTTAGAGGGTATGTAAATGACTAGGGGTCATTTACATACTGTCTAAGCAGCCCTTTCCAAGTAAGACGAGCTAGTGACGTATGGGATATACATTCCTACCAGGAGGGGCAAAGTTTCCCAAACCTCAAAATGCCTATAAATACACCCCTCACCACACCCACAAATCAGTTTAACGAATAGCCAAGAAGTGGGGTGATAAGAAAAAAGTGCGAAGCATAAATATAAGGAATTGGAATAATTGTGCTTTATACAAAAAAATCATAACCACCACAAAAAAAGGGTGGGCCTCATGGACTCTTGCTAATATGAAAGAAATGAATTTATCAGGTAAGTTCTTACATAAATTATGTTTTCTTTCATGTAATTAGCAAGAGTCCATGAGCTAGTGACGTATGGGATAATGACTACCCAAGATGTGGATCTTTCCACGCAAGAGTCACTAGAGAGGGAGGGATAAAATAAAGACAGCCAATTCCGCTGAAAAAAATCCACACCCAAAAATAAAGTTTAAATCTTTATAAAGATAAAAACTGAAAATATAAGCAGAAGATTCAAACTGAAACAGCTGCCTGAAGTACTTTTCTACCAAAGACAGCTTCAGAAGAAGAAAACACATCAAAATGGTAGAATTTAGTAAAAGTATGCAAAGAAGACCAAGTTGCTGCTTTGCAAATCTGATCAACCGAAGCTTCATTCCTAAACGCCCAGGAAGTAGAAACTGACCTAGTAGAATGAGCTGTAATCCTTTGAGGCGGAGTTTTACCCGACTCGACATAAGCATGATGAATTAAAGATTTCAACCAAGATGCCAAAGAAATGGCAGAGGCCTTCTGACCTTTCCTAGAACCGGAAAAGATAACAAATAGACTAGAAGTCTTTCGGAAATTCTTAGTAGCTTCAACATAATATTTCAAAGCTCTAACTACATCCAAAAAATGCAATGATTTCTCCTTAGAATTCTTAGGAATAGGACATAATGAAGGAACCACAATTTCTCTACTAATGTTGTTGGAATTCACAACCTTAGGTAAAAATTTAAAAGAAGTTCGCAACACCGCCTTATCCTGGTGAAAAATCAGAAAAGGAGACTCACAAGAAAGAGCAGATAATTCAGAAACTCTTCTGGCAGAAGATATGGCCAAAAGGAACAAAACTTTCAAGAAAGTAATTTAATGTCCAATGAATGCATAGGTTCAAACGGAGGAGCTTGAAGAGCCCTCAGAACCAAATTCAAACTCCAAGGAGGAGAAATTGACTTAATGACAGGTTTTATACGAACCAAAGCTTGTACAAAACAATGAATATCAGGAAGATTAGCAATCTTTCTGTGAAAAAGAACAGAAAGAGCAGAGATTTGTCCTTTCAAGGAACTTGCAGACAAACCTTTATCCAAACCATCCTGAAGAAACTGTAAAATTCTCGGAATTCTAAAAGAATGCCAGGAAAAATGATGAGAAAGACACCAAGAAATAAAAGTCTTCCAGACTCTATAATATATCTCCCTAGATACAGATTTACGAGCCTGTAACATAGTATTAATCACAGAGTCAGAGAAACCTCTTTGACTAAGAATCAAGCGTTCAATCTCCATACCTTTAAATTTAAGGATTTGAGATCCTGATGGAAAAAAGGATCTTGCGACAGAAGGTCTGGCCTTAACGGAAGAGTCCACGGTTGGCAAGAGGCCATCCGGACAAGATCCGCATACCAAAACCTGTGAGGCCATGCTGAGCTACCAGCAGAACAAACGAGCATTCCTTCAGAATCTTGGAGATTACTCTTGGAAGAAGAACTAGAGGCGGAAAGATATAGGCAGGATGATACTTCCAAGGAAGTGACAATGCATCCACTGCTACCGCTTGAGGATCCCTGGATCTGGACAGATACCTGGGAAGTTTCTTGTTTAGATGAGAGGCCATAAAATCTATTTCTGGAAGTCCCCACATTTGAACAATCTGAAGAAATACCTCTGGGTGAAGAGACCATTCGCCCGGATGTAACGTTTGGCGACTGAGATAATCCGCTTCCCAATTGTCTATACCTGGGATATGAACCGCAGAAACTAGACAGGAGCTGGATTCCGCCCATACCAGAATTCGAGATACTTCTTTCATAGCCAGAGGACTGTGAGTCCCTCCTTGATGATTGATGTATGCCACAGTTGTGACATTGTCTGTCTGAAAACAAATGAACGATTCTCTCTTTAGAAGAGGCCAAGACTGAAGAGCTCTGAAAATTGCACGGAGTTCCAAAATATTGATCGGTAATCTCACCTCCTGAGATTCCCAAACCCCTTGTGCTGTCAGAGACCCCCACACAGCTCCCCAACCTGTAAGACTTGCATCTGTTGAAATTACAGTCCAGGTCGGAAGAACAAAAGAAGCCCCCTGAACTAAACGATGGTGATCTGTCCACCACGTCAGAGAGTGTCGTACAATCGGTTTTAAAGATATTAATTGAGATATCTTTGTGTAATCCCTGCACCACTGGTTCAGCATACAGAGCTGAAGAGGCCGCATGTGAAAACGAGCAAAGGGGATCGCGTCCCATGCAGCAGTCATAAGACCTAGAATTTCCATGCATAAGGCTACCGAAGGGAATGATTTGTGACGGTGTGAAGGTTTTGACAAGCTGATATCAATTTTAGACGTCTCTTGTCTGTCAAAGATAGAGTCATGGACACTGAATCTATCTGGAAACCTAAAAAGGTTACTTGTGTCTGAGGAATCAATGAACTTTTTGGTAAATTGATCCTCCAACCATGATGTTGAAGAAACAACACAAGTCGATTCGTATGAGATTCTGCTAAATGTGAAGACTGAGCAAGTACCAAGATATCGTCCAAATAAGGAAATACCACAATACCCTGTTCTCTGATTACAGACAGAAGGGCACCGAGAACCTTCGTAAAAATTCTTGGAGCTGTAGCTAGGCCAAACGGCAGAGCCACAAACTGGTAATGCTTGTCTAGGAAAGAGAATCTCAGAAACTGATAGTGATCTGGGATGAATCGGAATATGCAGATATGCATCCTGTAAATCTATTGTAGACATATAATGCCCTTGCTGAACAAAAGGCAGGATAGTCCTTACAGTTACCATTTTGAATGTTGGTATCCTTACATAACGATTCAATATTTTTAGATCCAGAACTGGTCTGAAGGAATTCTCCTTCTTTGGTACAATGAAGAGATTTGAATAAAACCCCAGTCCCTGTTCCAGAACTGGAACTGGCATAATTACTCCAGCCAACTCTAGATCTGAAACACATTTCAGAAATGCTTGAGCCTTTGCTGGGTTTACTGGGACACGGGAAAGAAAAAATCTCTTTGCAGGAGGCCTTATCTTGAAGCCAATTCTGTACCCTTCTGAAACAATGTTCTGAATCCAAAGATTGTGAACGGAATTGATCCAAATTTCTTTGAAAAAACGTAATCTGCCCCCTACCAGCTGAGCTGGAAAGAGGGCCGCACCTTCATGTGAACTTAGGAGCTGGCTTTGATTTTCTAAAAGGCTTGGATTTATTCCAGACTGGAGATGGTTTCCAAACTGATACCGCTCCTGTGGGTGAAGGATCAGGCTTTTGTTCCTTATTGTGACGAAAGGAACGAAAACGATTTAGACCTAAATTTACCTTTAGATTTTTTATCCTGTGGTAAAAAAGTTCCTTTCCCTCCAGTAACAGTTGAGATAATAGAATCCAACTGAGAACTAAACAATTTATTACCCTGGAAAGACAGGGAAAGCAAAGTTGACTTAGAAGACATATCAGCATTCCAAGTTTTAAGCCATAAAGCTCTTCTAGCTAAAATAGCTAGAGACATATACCTGACATCAACTCTAATGATATCAAAGATGGCATCACAAACAAAATTATTAGCATGTTGTAGAAGAATAATAATGCTATGAGAATTATGATCTGTTACTTGTTGCGCTAAAGCTTCTAACCAAAAAGTTGAAGCTGCAGCAACATCCGCTAAAGATATAGCAGGTCTAAAAAGATTACCTGAACACAAGTAAGCTTTTCTTAGAAAGGATTCAATTTTCCTATCTAAAGGATCCTTAAAGGAAGTACCATCTGCCGTAGGAATAGTAGTACGCTTAGCAAGAGTAGAGACAGCCCCATCAACCTTAGGGATTTTGTCCCAAAACTCTAATCTGTCAGATGGCACAGGATATAATTGCTTAAAACGTTTAGAAGGAGTAAATGAATTACCCAAATTATTCCATTCCCTGGAAATTACTTCAGAAATAGCACTAGGGACAGGAAAAACTTCTGGAATAACTACAGGAGATTTAAAAACCTTATCTAAACGTTTAGATTTAGTATCAAGAGGACCAGAATCCTCAATTTCTAATGCAATTAGGACTTCTTTAAGTAAGAACGAATAAATTCCATTTTAAATAAATATGAAGATTTATCAGCATCAACCTCTGAGACAGAATCCCCCTGAACCAGAAGAACCATTATCAGAATGATGATGTTCATTTAAAAATTCATCTGAAAAATGAGAAGTTTTAAAATACTTTTTACGTTTACTAGAAGGAGGAATAACAGACATAGCCTTCTTAATGGATTTAGAAACAAAATCTCTTATGTTATCAGGAACACTCTGAATATTAGATGTTGACGGAACAGCAACAGGTAATGTAACAGTACTAAAGGAAATATTATCTGCATTAACAAGTTTGTCATGACAAACAGTACAAACAACAGCTGGAGGAACAGATACCATAAGTTTACAGCAGATACACTTAGCTTTGGTAGCTCCAGCCCCAGGCAGCGATTTTCCAGAAGTATCTTCTGACTCAGTTTCAACGTGGGACATCTTGCAATATGTAATAGAAAAAAACAACATATAAAGCAAAATTGATCAAATTCCTTAAATGACAGTTTCAGGAATGGGAAAAAATGCCAGTGAACAAGCTTCTAGCAACCAGAAGCAATAAATAATGAGACTTAAATAATGTGGAGACAATAGTGACGCCCATATTTTTTTAGCGCCAAAAATGACGCCCACATTATTTGGCGCCTAAATGCTTTTGGCGCCAAAAACGACGCCACATCCAGAACGCCGACACTTTTGGCGCAAAAGAACGTAAAAAATGACGCAACTTCCGGCGACACGTATGACGCCGGAAACAGAAAAACATTTTTGCACCAAAAAAGTCCGCGCCAAGAATGACGCAATAAAATGAAGCATTTTCAGCCCCCGCGAGCCTAACAGCCCACAGGGAAAAAGTCAAATTTTAAGGTAAGAAAAAAATTGATTTATTCATATGCATTATCCCAAATATGAAACTGACTGTCTGAAATAAGGAATGTTGAACATCCTGAGTCAAGGCAAATAAATGTTTGAATACATATATTTAGAACTTAAGACTTACTTACCCCAGGACACTCATCTACATGTTGTAGAAAGCCAAACCAGTACTGAAACGAAAATCAGCAGAGGTAATGGTATATAAATAAGAGTATATCGTCGATCTGAAAAGGGAGGTAAAAGATGAATCTCTACGACCGATAACAGAGAACCTATGAAATAGACCCCGTAGAAGGAGATCATTGAATTCAAATAGGCAATACTCTCCTCACATCCCTCTGACATTCACTGCACGCTGAGAAGAAAACCGGGCTCCAACCTGCTGCGGAGCGCATATCAACGTAGAATCTAGCACAAACTTACTTCACCACCTCCATAGGAGGCAAAGTTTGTAAAACTGATTTGTGGGTGTGGTGAGGGGTGTATTTATAGGCATTTTGAGGTTTGGGAAAACACTGTATTCGCGTCACATGTGTCTTACTATGCCGGAGCAGCCGCGCCTCTCTGTAGGACCAATCAACGCACACTATGCATTCTACCTATCACCGAGGTCACACATAGTAACACATCCCATGATCCAGCCTATAAAAATCTGTAGTAAAGACGGCCACCCCACCTTTGAAAAAGGTGAATTGCAAAACATGTTAGGGGGAGTAGGGACCTAATCGTCTCTCTCCGTTTGTTTTAATTAGCAGTAATGAATTCTAGGCCATTCTACTATTACAAAAACAAAATTTATGTAATCCTGATAAATTTCTTTCTTTTGCTATGTACCGAGTCCACGGTTTCATCCTTACTTGTGGGATATTATCCTTCCCAACAGGAAGTGGCAAAGAGAGTACCCACAGCAGAGCCATCTATATAGCTCCCCCCCTTAACTCCACCCCCCAGTCATTCGATTGAAGGCCAAGGAAGAAAAAGGAGAAACTATAAGGTGCAGAGGTGACTGAAGTTTTCTATAAAAAATACTGTCTGTCTTGAATAGACAGGGCGGGCCGTGGACTCGGTACTTTGCAAAAGAAAGAAATTTATCAGGTAAGCATAAATTTTGTTTTCTTTTGCAAGATGTACCGAGTTCACGGTTTCATTCTTACTTGTGGCATACCAATACCAAAGCTTTAGGACACGGATGAAGGGAGGGACAAGACAGGAACCTAACGGAAGGCACCACTGCTTGCAGAACCTTTCTCCCAAAAACAGCCTCCTAAGAAGCAAAAGTATCAAATTTGTAAAATTTAGAAAAGGTATGAAGCGAAGACCAAGTCACAGCCTTACAAATCGGTTCAACAGAAGCATCATTTTTAAAAGCCCATGTGGAAGCTACCGCTCTAGTAGAGTGAGCTGTAATCCTTTCAGGAGGCTGCTGTCCAGCAGTCTCATAAGCCAAACGGATGATGCTTTTCAGCCAAAAGGAAAGAGAGGTAGCCATAGCCTTTTGACCCTTACGCTTTCCAGAATAGACAACAAACAAAGGAAGATGTTTGACGAAAATCTTTGGATGCCTGCAAATACAACTTCAAAGCACGAACTACGTCCAAGTTGTGCAATAGACGTTCCTTCTTAGAAGAAGGATTAGGACACAGAGAAGGAACAACAATTTCCTGATTGATATTCCTGTTAGTAACAACCTTAGGTAGGAACCGAGGTTTGGTACGCAAAACCACCTTATCAGCATGGAAAACAAGATAAGGCGAATCACATTGTAATGCAGATAGTTCAGAAACTCTTCGAGCTGAAGAGATAGCAACTAGAAACAGAACTTTCCAAGATAGAAGCTTAATATCTATGGAATGCATGGGTTCAAACGGACGCCCTGAAGAACTAAGAACTAAATTCAGACTCCATGGCGGAGCCACAGGTTTAAACACAGGCTTAATTCTAGCTAAAGCTTGACAAAAAGCCTGAACGTCTGGAACATCTGCCAGACGCTTGTGCAACAGAATAGACAGAGCAGATATCTGTCATTTTAAGGAACTAGCTGACAATCCTTTCTACAATCCCTCTTGGAGAAAGGACAAAATCCTATGAATCCTGACTTTACTCCATGAGTAGCCTTTGGATTCGCACCAAAAAAAATATTTACGCCATATCTTATGATAGATTTTTCTAGTGACAGGCTTTCGAGCCTGAATCAAGGTATCTATGACCGACTCAGAGAAACCCCGCTTTGATAAAATCAAGCGTTCAATCTCCAAGCAGTCAGTTGCAGAGAAATTAGATTTGGATGCTTGAATGGACCTTGAATCAAGAGATCCTGTCTCAGTGGCAGAGTCCATGGTGGCAGAGATGACATGTCCACCAGGTCTGCATACCAAGTCCTGCGTGGCCACGCAGGCACTATCAAAATCACAGAAGCGCTCTCCTGTTTGATTCTGGCGATCAGACGTGGAAGGAGAGGGAAAGGTGGAAACACATAAGCCAGGTTGAACGACCAGGGTACTGCTAGAGCATCTATCAGTACTGCCTGAGGATCCCTTGACCAGGATCCGTAACGTGGAAGTTTGGCGTTCTGACGAGACGCCATCAGATCCAATTCTGGTATGCCCCATAGCTGAACCAGTTGAGCAAACACCTCCGGATGGAGTTCCCACTCCCCCGGATAAAAAGTCTGACGACTTAGAAAATCTGCCTCCCAGTTCTCTACCCCTGGGATATAGATCGCTGACAGATGGGAAGAGTGAACCTCTGCCCATCGAATTATTCTTGAAACTTTCATCATCGCTAAGGAACTCCATGTTCCCCCCTGATGATTGATATAAGCCACAGTCGTGATGTTGTCCGACTGAAACCTGATGAATCTGGCCGAAGCCAGTTGAGACCACGCCTGAAGAGCATTGAATATCGCTCTTAATTCCAGAATATTTATCGGTAGGAGGGCCTCCTCCTGAGTCCACAAACCCTGTTCTTTCAGAGAATTCCAGATTGCAGGAGGCTGGCGTCTGTCGTCACTATAACCCACGCTGGCCTGCGGAAACACATCCCCCGGGACAGGTGATCCTGTGACAACCACCAAAGAAGAGAGTCTCTAGTCTCTTGATCCAGATTTATCTGAGGAGATAAATCTGCATAATCCCCATTCCACTGACTGAGCATGGATAGTTGCAGTGGTCTGATGATGTAAGCGAGCATATGGAACTACGTCCATCGCCGCAACCATTAGTCCGATTACCTCCATACACTGAGCCACTGACGGTCGAGGAATGGAATGAAGAGCTCGGCAGGTGGTCATAATCTTTGATTTCCTAACCTCCGTCAGAAATATTTTCATGTCTACCGAGTCTATCAGAGTCCCTAGAAATTAAACTCTTGTGAGAGGGGAAAGAGAACTCTTTTTTACGTTCACCTTCCACCCATGAGATCTTAGAAAGGGCAACACTAAGTCCGTGTGAGCCTTGGCTAGTTGGAAAGTCGACGCTTGAATTAGGATGTCGTCTAGATAAGGCGCCACTGCTATGCCCCGCAGCCTTAGTACCGCCAGGAGGGACCTTAGCACCTTTGTGAAGATTCGTGGCACCGTGGCTAACCCGAAGGGAAGAGCCACAAACTGGTAATGTTTGTCCAGAAAGGCAAACCTGAGAAATTGGTGATCTCTGTGGATAGGAATGTGTAGATACGCATCCTTTAAATCCACGGTGGTCATATATTGACCCTCTTGGATCATTGGTAAAATAGTCCGAATGGTCTCCATCTTGAAGGATGGGACACTTAGGAATTGATTTAGGATCTTGAGATCTAGAATTGGTCTGAAGGTTCCCTCTTTTTTGGGAACACAGATTGAAGTAGAACCCCTGCACCTGTTCTGCTTTTGGAACTGGGCAGATCACTCCCATGGTAAAGAGGTCTTCTACACAGCGTAAGAACGCCTCTTTTTGTCTGGTTTACAGACAATTGAGAAAGATGGAATCTCCCCCTTGGAGGAGAATCTTTGAAATCTAGAAGATACCTCTGGGTTACAATTTCTACAGCCCAGGAGTCCTGAACGTCTCTTGCCCAGGCCTGAGCAAAGAAAGAGAGAGTCTGCACCCTACTAGATCCGGTCACGGATCGGGGGCTACCCCTTCATGCTGTCTTGGTGGAAGCAGCAGGCTTCTTGGCCTGTTTACCCTTGTTCCAAGCCTGGTTAGGTCGCCAGACTGGCCTGGATTGAGCAAAGTTCCCCTCTTGCTTTGCAGCAGGGGAAGAGGAAGCGGGACCACCTTTGAAGTTTCGAAAGGAACGAAAATAATTTTGTTTGGTCCTTGTCTTATTTGACTTATCCTGAGGGAGGACATGACCCTTCCCTCCAGTGATATCTGAAATGATCTCTTTCAATTCAGGCCCGAATAGGGTCTTACCTTTGAAAGGGATGGTCAAAAGCTTAGATTTAGATGACACATCAGCTGACCAGGACTTAAGCCATAGCGCTCTACGCGCTAAAATGGCAAAACCTGAATTATTTGCCGCTAATTTAGCCAGATGAAAAGCGGCGTCTGTAATGAAAGAATTAGCTAGCTTAAGAGCCCTAATTCTATCCAGAATATCATCTAATGGGGTCTCCACCTGAAGAGCCTCTTCCAGAGCCTCAAACCAAAAGGCAGCTGCAGTGGTTACAGGAACAATGCACGCTATAGGCTGGAGAAGAAAACCCTGATGAACAAAAATTTTCTTTAAGAGACCCTCTAATTTTTTATCCATAGGATCTTTGAAAGCACAACTGTCCTCAATAGGTATAGTTGTACGCTTAGCCAGAGTAGAAATAGCTCCCTCCACCTTGCCATGAGTCCCTCATGGTGTCAGATATGGGAAACATTTTCTTAAAAACAGGAGGGGTAGTGAACGGAATACATGGTCTATCCCACTTCTTAGTAACAATGTCCGAAATCTTCTTAGGAAAAACATCAGTGTAAACAGGAACCTCTAAATATTTGTCCATTTTACACAATTTCTCTGGAACTACAATAGGGTCACAAGCATCCATAGTCGCTAAAACCTCTTTGAGCAATAAGCGGAGGTGTGCCAGCTTAAATTTAAATACCGTGATATCTGAATCTGTCTGAGGGAACATCTTTCCTGAGTCAGAAATCTCTCCCTCAGATAGCAAATCCCTCATCCCTACCTCTCCTGAACATTGTGAGGGTATATCAGATACGGCTACTAAAACGTCAGAAGGCTCAGCATTTTTTCTTAACCCAGAGCTACTGCGCTTCCCTTGCAACCCTGGCAGTTTAGATAAAACCTCTGTGAGGGAAGTATTCATAACTGAGGTCATATCTTGCAAGGTGAAAGAATTAGACACACTAGAGGTACTTGGCGTCGCTTGAGCGGGCGTTACTGGTTGTGACACTTGGGGAGAACTAGATGGCAAAACCTGATTTCCTTCTGTCTGAGAATCATCCAGTGCCAAACTCTTATAAATCAAAATATGCTATTTGCAATTTATAGACATATCAGTACAAGTGGGACACATTCTAAGAGGGGGTTCCACAATGGCTTCTAAACAAATTGAGCAATGAGTTTCCTCAGTGTCAGACATGTTGAACAGGCTAGTAATGAGACAAGCAAGCACAATTTTCGAAAACGGTACTGTGCCTTTAAGAGAAAAAAATGCATACACAAACTGCAAAACTGCTTAAAATTACTCCAAATTTTCAGAAAATTTTTGCAGTAGACACACTAAGCTATGGTAAGATTGCACCACAAGCAATATAACATTTAACCCCCAAATAAGCAAACCGGATTGACAAACTGCCAAAAAAAAACCCAGTAAAAACCCCTGTCAGCCTACCTGCCCTTAGGGATAGATAATGTGGGGATAAGGCTTAGATTAGGCCCAAGAACACCTTCAGGACCCTCCGCTGTTGTAGCTTGCTGCCTGACTGTATAAAACAACTGCGTAACTGAGGCGCAAAATTAGGCCCCGCCCACCGCACTTGATGTTGCTAAGGCCCTTAGAAAAATATACCAAGAGTTTTTTCCAGCCATGTGGTTATCAAAACCCAAAAAATGCCAAGTGTACCTCAATATAGATGTCCCTTCAAATAATAAAAAAACGTTACTCCCAGAACACAAACGTTTGGTTATCTAACATTCAAGTTAATAAGTTAAGCCCTTAATGCAAGCAAGTAAAGCCCCTTCAAAGACTAGGATTACTGCTTCCCCTTCCCCTTATGGGGATACTGTCAGCATTTCTGAGTTATCACAGTCTCTACAGAAAAAATGACTGAACATACCTCATTGCTGTATAGCATCATCATCCTCTAGGCAGAAATCTTCATCCATCTCCTGCCTGAGAGTAAATAGTACACACCGGTACCATTTAAAAATAACAAACTCTTGCTTGAAGATAAAAATAAAAACTAACAGTTTATCACCTCTTTCACTTTACCCTTCCTGCTTAGAGCCGGCAAAGAGAATGACTGGGGGGTGGAGTTAAGGGGGGAGCTTTAAAGACAGCTCTGCTGTGGGTGCTCTCTTTGCCACTTCCTGTTGGGAAGGATAATATCCCACATGTAAGGATGAAACCGTGGACTCGGTACATCTTGCAAAAGAAATAAGAGCTATATTATATCTGCTTCAGTTAAATATTTATTATGTGGTCGGCTGTCTTACTTTTCAGTCGTAGCGAGCATTATATTATGTATTGACTCTAATCCCGGTTGTCTCTCCTTTGGGGCGACACTTATGTAATGTTTGTACGCCTTTGCTAGCATAACAGCCGAGTGGTGTATCCACAATAATAACTACAGTATTTTACCTGTAACTATAAATTACAGCACCCGGAACTTTGGGGGCTTTTCTCTTATAATATTCAAACTATATTGTACTTATAGATCAAGGTGTTATTGAATTACGGTACAACAATAAGGCATACTAGACTGTGGTTAATACTAAATAGACTTCAAATGCCCAATAACTAAAAACTCTAATGTGGTAATATATACTTGGCATTTTTTAGTCTATATAGACAAATTGGTATTATTATTTAATCCTCGACCGGCTCTTAGTGTTTAAAATTTGCGTATTCTAACACACAAGTTAATCACACTGACTATCCCTGTTACCTGTGCCAATTCATTTAACCCTGATATCCTGACTATTCCCTCTTTGCTACTCAGTGAGTTATTGGATCCCAGCTCCCTGACACACCAGTCAGGTATTTGTTAATGTACAACTTAATAAACGCAGAAAAAACTAATTAATGTGACCAACATTCATTGCACAGTAGTATAATAGCAGAACTTCTGCTTGCCAATAATAACACACTGCGTGATAAATATTTTATGAGAAAGCCTAATAATTGGCCAATGAGTTTGTATGATATTATAATATATATTCAGCACTTCACAGGCCTTCTGAGAATGTTATATTTAGTACAGATTGTTGGGCAAGCATAAAGCTGCAGTTTACAAATGCTACACGTGTACCATACTATTGACTTTTTATATAACGGTTCAATTAGTTCACTCTTATATTCGAACGTTTTTTCTGCTACACCGTTGAGCAATTTGTTAATATATAACTTAACAAATGCAGAAAAACTAATTAATGTGACCAACACTCATTGCACAGTAGTATAATAGTGGTACATCTGCTCTCTAATAATAATACACTGTGTGCTGAATATTTTATAGGAAAGCCTAATAATTGGCCAATCAGTTTGCATGATAAAATATTATATACCCAGCTCCTCTGAGAGTGCTATATTTAGTACAGATTATTGGGCAAGCGAGAAGCTGCCGTTTTCTTTTTTTTTTTTTTTAACAATAGTTTTTTATTGGTTTTGCAATAGAAAAAAATACAGTAAATTATTACATAGGTGAAATTTCACGATCAGTACGTAAATTAACAAAGAGATAAGGGGTCTTCCCAATCAACATATAAACTAGGATAGGACCAACAATTTGTGTGACTGAGTGGGTGGACCTCCGTAGGCGGATCTGGTTATGGGTCAGTTCAAGAATTCTCACCTTCCGGAGGTCACTGAGCCCCTTGACAGAGAGCTATACCTCCGCTGGAGTGTCTCCAAGGAAGGAAAAAAAAAAAATATGTCCATTTTCCCAATATCTGGTGTACAGTCTCTGCGCACTGCAATTTCACAAATAAAAACCTTCTAACATTGCGGAACCAAAATGTAATATAACAGAAAGTAATAAACAGAGAAGAAGGAGAGGAGAAGAGAGACAAAAGAATGGAAAAGGGGAAAAGAAGAGGGAAGGGGATAGGGAAGGGGATTGATGCAGAGACAACCCTGGAGTTGGTGTATGGTATTGGCTAGTTGACCTCTACTTCTACGTCTGCCTCTATTAAGCTTTGGGCAGCTGTAGATCTACTGGTAGCTTTGCCCTCCAGTATAACAATTGGGGTCTTGCAATATAGGTGGGGGGGGGGACGGGACTCTATTTAGGGGTGATGGAGTCCCAGTAAAACCTGAGATCTGCATAGAATGCAGACTTGTTTCTTTTGTAGTAGCCATATTCCTCGCATGAGAGCATCTCGTCTGTTTTTTTAATCAACTGTTCTGGTGTTGGAATTGAGGGTGACTTCCAGTGTAGGGCAATGAGGGATTTCGCACAGTTAAGGCCTATGCGTATCAGTGTCTGTCTAATTGTGCATTTGATTGGCGGGGTTTCATTTAAGAGGACTAGCCTAGGGCTTAGGGAAAAGTCTGTCTCAACTAATTTTTTCAAGGTATACTCTACACCATGCCAAAGGGGGCCCAATCTTGGACAAGACCACCACATGTGCAACATGGTGCCCTGTCCACCACATCCCCTCCAACAGAATGACGTAGCGGTAGGATAAATGTTATTCAGCCTGGATGGCGTTAAGTACCATCAAAAGCTGCCGTTTTTCTATACTACAAGTGTACCTCACTGCTTACTTTTTTGGTCACACTTTTATATACGAACATTTTTTCTGCTACACTGTTGAGCAATTACTGCTATCTAGCCCACTGACCTTACAGTTGGGAATCCACTCCTTGTACAATATTTTCATTTTGATTTAACTCGGGGTAACCTCATACCATGTGTATGAGACTTCCCTGATGTCCCCCACTGCCTAATTCTCAGCTGTTGTGTTAGGGTGTCCTGGAGTATACTGTTATTTTAGTAATCGCCCTGGTCTCAGCCTGGTAGTTTGATACTTGCCTATTACCGTTACATTACACTATTTTTATATATATATAGTATTTGTTTTGACAGCTGTGGACCGGGCTTTTACTTACCACATTACTCACTATATGTCAGAGAATATCCTGTTTACTTCCAGACAATACGAAGTTGGATTTTTCAACTTAATAACCTTATAGTGTTGTTTGACCCATTCGTGTCCCCATATATATATTTATTGCAGACACTATTCCACCTCACGGACCATCCTTCAGGTCTCTTACATTACAGCCCTGGCACTGTGTTATTTCTGAGACTCCGAGATTCAGTCCCATGTAATGCATTTAGCTCTTCTACCGACCTATTCCAGAGGCCCAGTGGATTCCACGTTAATGTGTTTTTAACATTTAGTCCACGTTCTCTTTATTTTTTTTCATTATTTTTTTATCAATAAAAGTTAAGTTTTATCCAGTCTTGAACCAGATGTCCACATTAGTACTTTGTCATTGCTGTTCCTACGTGTATTACCTTTGAAATATTGGTTGTTGAGTGCTACACGTACATTCTTGTTCAGTTATGTACTGAATTTTTTGCGGGCCCTACACCTAACCTACACGGCGGAGAGGATGACATCCCCACCAGATCTGCAAACTGCGGCCATGAAGAAGCAAACCGAATGGCCGGGGCCGCTCTTGTTTGATGCGTGCCACTACGCGAGGTAGAAGTGGTAACGGTGGAAAAATGTAAGCTAGATTGAATCCCCAAGGAACCACTAAGGCATCTATCAGATCTCTCTGGGGATCCCTGGACCTCGACCCGTATCGAAGTAGCTTGCAATTGAGTCTGGACGCCATGAGATCTATCTCCGGCACTCCCCATCTGTGACAAATCTCTGCAAACACCTCGGGGGTGAAGAGACCATTCCCCCGGATGGAATGATTGTCTGCTGAGAAAGTACGCTTCCCAGTTGTCCACACCTGGAATGTGGACTCCGGCCACTCCAGAGTCCGAGACACCTCTCTCATCGTGAGAGAGCTCCTCGTACCCCCCTGATGGTTGATGTAAGCCACCGAGGGTAATGTTGTTGGTCTGGTATCTGATGAAACTGACCGACTCCAGAGAAGGCCATGCCTTCACAGCATTGTAAATTGCTCGTTGTTCTAGGATGTTGATTGGAAGGAGAGACTCCTCCCTGGACCACTTCCTTGTGCCATCCTGGCACCCCAAACAGCTTCCATCCTGTCAGACTGGGCGTCCGTGGTCACAATCTCCCAGGATGGTCGCAAGAAGGATGTCCCCATGGAAGTTTGCTCCGGACGAATCCACCAAGAGAGGGAGTTCCGAGCCCGAGCATCCATGGATATCAGCTGTGATAGATCTAAATGATCGCTGTTGCACTGTCTCAACATGCACAATTGAAGAGGTCTGAGATGGAACCTGGTAAATGGGATGACATCTATGCTTGACACCATGAGACCTATCACCTCCATACATTGAGCCACCAACGTGCTTGTGGAGGACTGAAGGGCAAGACAGGTGGGATGCAAGCTTCTGCACCGCTGATCTGTGAGAAATATCTTCATGGACATAGAGTCTTTTATCGTACCCAGGAACTTCACCCTGTTGCTGGTAACCAGGGAACTCTTTCCTGCATTGATCTTCCAACCATGAGATTGGAGCTGAATAAGAAGAGCCCTCGAATGATCCCTCTGCGAGGGCCGATCGATAGCGCCTGAACTAGGATGTTATTCAGGTAAGGTGCACCGCAATGCCCCTGGACTCTTTAAATTAACTATACATAAAAAAATGTTTGTTTTTTTGTATTTACATATATGGCGCTCATTGCCCCTTTCTCCTCACATTTCCCTCCTATGTGAAGAACATGAACGATCTTCTGAGGAAGCTGGATGGGGTCTCCGTAAATAGGACCACAATTCTAGCCTCTTTGGATGGGAAGAGCCTCTACTCCACCATCCCACATAAATGTTAGGATGAGAGCTGTTAAAGGGTTTCTAGACTTGAGAGGTCCAGAATATAAAGAACATACAGTCTTTGTAATGTCACTGCTAAAGTTCATTTTGGAGAATAATATCTTTACCTTCGATGGAAAGGTCTATTGACAGGTGAGAGGCACTGCTATCGGGGCAGTATATGCCTTCACCTTGGAGCATGGGAATTATTTGACGTATTTGAGCTTTTTAAAGATGTAAATGACTAACATGTACAGTTATGGGTCTGATATGTGGACAATGTGCTAATCCTATGGGATGGTACAGCAGATTCCTTAAAAATGTTTGAATTGAACAAGAATGATAGCAATAGCTTCTTGACCTATGAAACAAATGAGAAATAATTGCCCTTTTTGGATTTAGTTATCAAAAAGGAAGGCACATCTGTTGTACAGGAGAATTTTAGAAAATCAAATTTAACGAGCAGCCATCCAGACGTTTGAAAAAGATGTCCTTATGGGCAGTTTTTGTGACTCAGAAGGAATTGTTTCCTCAAAATCAAAATTACTCGTCATAAGCGATAGATTCTAAAAAAATGAATTAAAGGGACACTGAACCCAATTTTTTTTCTTTCTAATTTACTCCTATTATCAATTTTTCTTCATTCTCTTGCTATCTTTATTTGAAAAAGAATGCATCTAAGCTTTTTTTTTTTTGTTCAGAACTCTGGACAGCACTTTTTTATTGGTGAACAACCCAGGTTGTTCACCAAAAATGGGCCGGCATCTAAACTTACATTATTGCATATCAAAATAAAGATACCAAGGGAATGAAGAAAATTTGATAATAGAGCATGAAAGTTTAAGCAACTTTCTAGTTTATTCCTATCTGAATCACAAAAGAAAAGAATTGGGGTTCAGTGTCCCTTGAAAGAAGCATGGGGAAAAGCCAGGAGTGTGGAAAGGGATGATGTTCCCTATATGAAGGAGGCAGAAGAATAGAAGTGATCAGGTGAGGACATTGCATCAATGGGACAATTTTAAAGAGGAATTGGCACCTACCTAGTTATGGATGATAAGATTAGAAAGGTAGTAAAAGAGACCACAAATGTTAGCTAGGAAGGCCCCCTAATCTGAAAGACAAACTAGTTATTAAAAGGGACAGTTTACCCAAAAACTTTCCTTTAATTTGTTTCCAATTATCAATTTTACCTGGGGGAGTGTATTAAATAGCTTCTTCGCCTTAATATTGATTTAGCCCTACCTATACTAAAAGAGTCTATACACAACCAACAGAATAAATTACACTCACAGTGGGAGGTTGGAACAGATAAAGGTCTAAAATGTTCATTTCAATTGTTCTTTCTAAGTATCGTACAGAGACAAATATAATAAGGAGAAACATTTGAGTGATAAGATAAAGATCTGATCTGACTGCAAGCTTAGCCTATTTCATGGGCTGTGGTTTCAAAGAGTAAATCCAAATATTATTTTGTAAAAAGAAGCATAAATTAGCAATTTCTCATACATTGTTATACACTGTAGCTGTATGAGAACTCATGGGAAACACATTCAGGGAAAAACTATTTTACAGTTAACTGTCCTTTTAAGAACCAATTTGTTAGGAGCTCTTCTGACTGACTGGCTTCGAAAGAACAGAGAAATAGAAGTTGGCTTTCTATGTGGCCATTGTGTATATTGTACATAATAAATATACACAGACACAAATACACATGTTGTGGCGGTACACTAAGCAAAGAAAAGCATAACATTATATATAAGGGGTAAAATTTATAATATCAGGTCATTAACTGTAATTCAGAAGGTGCGATATATCTTGTATGATGCTCCTGCCCTTTCTTATGTTGGCAAAACAAAACAAATTATGAAAGACAGAATTCAGGAGCAGAGAGACGATATCTCATGAAAATAAGGGATACGAATGTAGCTCAATACCAAGTGATGCCGTTCCTTTAAATTGTGGCTATCGACAGGGATGGAATAATAATAGAGCTTTGTTACAGAAAGAAGCCATGTGGGATTTTAGACTAAACACAAGAATCCCTAAGGGTTTAAACAATAAGCTTGAATTTAGCATGTTTTCTTTAAGATAATTAAGTGACAAATTGAGTGCCATATATATGTAAACTACAAAAAAAATATATTCTTTGCATAGTTAATATAAAAGGTGGCTGTTGATGAGCACTATTATTAAGAGCATCCCAAATGCCTGACTCTAGAGTGGCAGGTGCTATAAAAACAAAATTGATGCTTACTTGATAAATTTATTTCTCTTGTGGTGTATCCAGTCCACGGGTTCAATCCATTACTTGTGGGATATTCTCCTTCCCAACAGGAAGCTGCAAGAGGACACCCACAGCAGAGCTGTCTATAAAGCTCCTCCCCTAACTGCCACCATCCCAGTCATTCGACCGAAGCAAGAAAAAAAGGGAGAAACTATAGGGTGCAGTTGTGACTGTAGTTTAAAAATAAAAAACACCTGCCTTAAAATGACAGGGCGGGACGTGGACTGGATACACCACAAGAGAAATAAATTTATCAGTAAGCATAAATTTTGTTTTCTCTTGTAAAAAGGTATATCCAGTCCACGGGTTCATCCATTACTTGTGGGATACCAATACCAAAGCTTTAGGACACGGATGAAGGGAGGGACAAGGGCAGAAACTTAAATGGAAGGCACCACTGCCTGCAAGACCTTTCTCCCCAAAAATAGCCTCCGAAGAAGCAAAAGTACAATTTATAGAATTTCGAAAAGGTATGAAGCGAAGACCAAGTCGCCGCCTTACAAATCTGTTCAACAGAGGCCTCATGTTTAAAAGCCATGAGGAAGCTACCGCTCTAGTGGAATGAGCTGTAATTCTTTCAGGAGGCTGCTGGCCAGCAGTCTCATAAGCTAAGTGTATTATACTTCTTAGCCAAAAAGAAAGAGAAGTTGCCGAAGCCTTTTGGCCTCTCCTCTGTCCAGAGTAGACAACAAACAAAGCATGAGGTTTGACGAAAAATCCTTCGTAGCTTGTAAATAAAACTTTAAAGCACGAACCACATCAAGATAGTGTAATAGACGTTCCTTCTTTGAAGAAGGATTAGGACATAGTGAAGGAACAACAATCTCCTGATTGATATACTTATTAGATACCACCTTAGGAAAAAACCCAGGTTTGGTACGTAACACTACCTATCTGCATGGAAAATCAATAAGGGGAATCACATTGTAAAGCAGATAACTCCGAAACTCTTCGAGCCGAGGAGATAGCTACTAAAAATAGAACTTTCCAAGATAAAAGCTTAATATCTATGGAATGCAAAGTTCAAACGGAACCCCTTGAAGAACTTTAAGAACTAAATTTAAACTCCATGGCGGAGCAACAGGTTTAAACACAGGCTTGATCTAACTAAAGCCTGACAAAACGCCTGAAACGTCTGGAACCTCAGCCAGACTTTGTGCAAAGGACAGAGCAGAAATCTGTCCCTTTAAGGAACTAGCTCACAATCCTTCTCCAATCCTTCTTGGAGAAAAGATAATATCCTAGGAAACCTGACCTTACTCCATGAGTAACCCTTGGATTCACACCAGTGAAGATATTTACAGCATATCATATGATAGATCTTCCTGGTGACCAGGCTTTCGAGCCTGAATTAAGGGTATCAATGACCGATTCGGAAAAACCAGGCTTTGATAGAAATCAAGCGTTCAATCTCCAAGCAGTCAGACGTAGAGAAATTAGATTTGGATGTTTGAAGGGACCTTGAGTAGAAGGTCCTGCCTTAGCGGCAGAGTCCATGTTGGAAAGAGAAGTGACTATGTCCACCAGATCTGCATACCAAGTCCTGCGTGGCCACGCAGGGCTGTCAAGATCACCGAAGTTTCTCTCCTGCTTAGATCTTGGAAATCAGACGAGTGGAGCAGAGGAACACATAAGCCAGGCTGAAGGGACCAGGGCGCTGCCTAGAGCATCTATCAGCGCTGCCTTGGGGATCCCTGGACCTGGACCCGTAACAAGGAAGCTTGGCGTTCTGACGAGACGCCATGAGATCCAGTTCTGGTTTGCCCCATAGTTGAATCAACTGGGCAAATACCTCCGGATGGAGCTCCCACTCCCCCGGATAAAAAGTCTGCCGACTTAGAAAATCCGCCTCCCAGTTCTCTACTCCTGGGATATGGAATAGCTGAGAGATGGCAAGAGTGAACCTCTGCCCATAGAATTATCTTTGAAACCTCCAACATTGCCATGGGGCTCCTTGTTCCCTCCCTGATGGTTGATATAGGCTACAGTCGTGATGTTGTCCGACTGAAATCTGATGAACCTGACCGCAGCTAGCTGAGCCAAGCCTGAAGAGCATTGAATATCGCTCTTAGTTTCCAGAATGTTTATCGGAAGCGGTCCTCCTCCTGAGTCCACGAACCCTGAGCCTTCAGGGAGTTCCAGACTGCACCCCAGCCCAGAAGTCTGGCATCTGTCGTTACTATAGTCCATTCTGGCGTGCGGAAACTCATTCCCTTGGAGAGATGGACCCAAGATAGCCACCAGAGAATAGAATCCCTGTCTCTTGATCCAGATTTAGTAGAGGGGACAAATATGTGTAATCCCATTCCACTGATTGAGCATGCAAAGTTGCTGTGGTCTGAGATGTAGGCGGGCAAACGAAACTATGTCCATTGCCGCTACCATTAATTCCGATTACCCTCCATACATTGAGCCACTGACGGATGGGAAGTGGAATAAAGAGCACGGCAGAAGTTAGAAGTTTTGACAACCTGACCTCTGTCAGATAAATCTCATTTCTACTGAGTCTATCAGAGTTCCTAGGAAGGAAACTCTTGTGAGAGGGGAGAGAGAACTCTTTCCTTCATTCACTTTCCACCGTGAGACCTCAGGAATGCCAGAACAATGTCCGTATGGGACCTGGCGGTTTGAAAAGTTGACGCCTGTATCAGGATGTTCGTCTAGGTAAGGGGGGCCACTGCTATACCCCGCGGCCTTAGAACCACCAGAAGTGACCCTAGAACCTTCGTAAAGATTCTTGGTGCCGTGGCTAACCCGAAGGGAAGAGCCACAAACTGGTAATGCCTGTCTAGGAAGGTGAACCTGAGAAACTGATGATGATCCCTGTGTATCGGAATGTGTAGATAAGCATCCTTTAAATCCACGTAGTCATAAATTGACCCTCCTGGATCATAGGGTAGGATGGTTCGAATAGTCTCTATCTTGAAGATGGGACCTCTGAGAAATTTGTTTAGGATCTTGAGATCCAAGATTCCTCCTTTGGAATCTGGTGATCACTCCCATAACTAGTAGTTCTTGAACGCAATGTAAGAATGCCTCTCTCTTTATCTGGTTTGCAGATAATTGTGAGAGATGAAAATCTCCCTTTGGAGATGAAGCTTTGAAATCCAGAAGATATCCCTGGGAAACAATCTCCAGAGCCCAGGGATCCTGGACATCTCTTGCCCAAGCCTGGTGAAAGAGAAAAAGTCTGCCCCCACTAGATCCGGTCCCGGATCGGGGGCTACTCCTTCATGCTGTCTTAGAGGGAGGCAGCAGGCTTTTTGGCCTGTTTCCCCTTGTTTCCAAGCCTGGTTAGGTCTCCAGACTGCTTGGACTTGGCAAAATTTTCCCCTCTTGTTTTGTAGAAGAGGAAATGAAGCTGCGCCACTCTTGAAGTTTCGAAAGGGAACGAAAATTAGTCAGTTTGGTCCTTAAACTTGTTGGACCTATCCTGTGGATGGGCGTGGCCTTTCCTCCAGTAATATCAAAAATGTATCTCCTTCAGTCCAGGCCCAAATAGGGTCCTGCCCTTTGAAGGGGATATTGAGAAGTGACATCAGCTGACCAGGATTTAAGCCATAGTGCCCTACGCGCCTGAATGGCAAAACACTGAATTTTTAGCCGTTAGCTTGGTTAAATAAAAAACGGCGTCAGAAATAAATGAATTGGCTAACTTAAGAGCTTTAAGCCTGTCAAGGATTCATCCAATCGGGTTTCTACCTGTAGAGCCTCCTCCAAGACTCCAACCAGAAAGCCGCTGCAGCAGTTGACTGGGCAATGCATGCAAGAGCTGGAGAATAAAACCTTGTTGTATAAAGATTTTCTTAAGAAACCCTCTAATTTTTATCCATAGGATCTAGGAAAGCACAACTGTTCACAACAGGGAATAGTTGTACGCTAAGCAAGGGTAGCGACAACTCCCTCCACCTTAGAGACCGCCTGCCACGAGTCCGTGTAGCGGCATCTATAGGAAACATCTTTTTAAAAGCAGAGGGGGAGAGAACGGTAACACCTGGTCTATCCCATTCCTTAGTAATAAATTCTGAAAACCGCTTAGGGATTGGAAAAACGTCAGTGTAAACAGGCACTGCAAAGTATTTGTCCATTTTACACAAATTTCTCTGGGACTACAATGGTGTCACAGTCATCCAGAGTCGCTAAAACCTCCCTGAGCAAACAGGCGGAGGTGTTCAAGCTTAAATTTAAATGCTGTCATTTCAGAGTCAGATTGAAGTAACGCCTTCCCTGAATCAGAGAAGTCACCCACAGATAGAAGATCTCCTGCTTCAACTTCTGCACATTGTGAGGGTATATCAGACATAGCTACTAAAGCGTCAGAGGAGCTCTGTATTTGTTCTAGCCCCAGAGCTGTCCTCGCTTTCCTTGTAACCCTGGCATTTGGACAATACCTCTGTGAGGGTATGATTCATAACTGCCGCCATGTCTTGTAAGGTAAACGCATTGGACGCGCTAGATGTACTTGGCGTCCCTTGAGCGGGAGTTATAGGTTCTGACACATGGGGAGAGCTAGATGGCATAAAACCTCCCGTTGCTCAGTGTGCCTAGAGGGATATGGCTGCACCTCACTGACGAGGCCCACAATAGGGCCGAAACGTACGTCTGGGGTTTTGCTGTTTCTCTTGTTCAGAGAGGGATTGCCTGGTATTTCGGGGCTGGACTGTACTGTGAAGTCAGGATTCAGACTGATATGCTACAGGAAAGTTCTTCTCTGTGAAGAGGCACATATTGAGCCAAAAAGAGGCTGATTCTAGGGTGGTAACTAGCCATAGAACAAGCTATTATGCTATTGTTCGTTCCCAGGTTGAGCGCTTCTCTCTTTTTATTTATAACCTCCCTTTTGTCAGTCTCAGAAACCTCAGGTTTGGAATCGAAGGACCTTTTTTACAGTCAATCTTTCAAATATATAAGACCTCCACTGCTTCTGTTATTGTAAACGACATTCTTTCAGAATCTTTCCCCCTCCAAAGGGGATCTAGACAAGGCTGCCCACTTTCCCCTTATTTATTTAATTTAGCACTTAAACCTTTGGCGATTTTGCTTAGAAAAGAACTAGACGGGATTAAGTTAGGTAAGAAAAAAAAAAAATAACACTTCTCTATGCAGATGACCTATTAGTTTTACTCTCGGATACTAAGAAAAATATTCCTCTATTATCACAGATTTTACAGGACTTTGGTAGCTTTTCGGGCTATAAGACAAATATGCAGAAAACTGAAATCTTCTGGCTTAATAAAAATAAAGATTCTCATAAAGTCTATCCCATTTAAGAGACTAAAGATACATTTACCTATCTTGGATTAAATTCTCTATAAAACTGGGAAGAATGGTACTTTTTGAATTATCCTCCCTCCCGTTTTCCTAAAAATCAAGCATGATTTAGAAAAATGGGCAAAAATTTAAACTATCCCTTACAAGCAAAATTAACCTAATAAAAATGTTATTATTCCCGAAACTTTTATATCTCATGGAAAATCTTCCAATTTTTGTTAAGAGAAAAGATTTAAAGACATATAATCAAATGTGACCAAATTTTTATGGGGAGGAAAAAGAAGAGGCCATCTCTCTTAAAAAATTGTGCCTTGACAGAATGAATGGAGGACTTGCAATGCCAGACATTGAGATATATAACTTAATTTGTTTGGTAAAATAGCGCTGGATTGGATAGTAAGAGCAAATTATTATTCTGCAATAGAAATAGAGGAAACATTGTGCTTCCCTTATTCTCCTATAGCTTTACTACATTTTCATGCTGATAAATCTCCCACAAAAATAAAACAATTAAAAAATAATACACAACGTAATAGTAGCATGAATAAACTAACTAAGCTTTGGACTCTGAGTCTTCATATTTGAAATATCTACCTTTGTAGGCAACCCCTGTTTTATACCACATTAAATTCTAAAATTTTTAATGAGTGGTCAGTGAAAGGGCATAAAATGTATCACCAGTTGATGGATCAAACAACAAGAAATCTGTAAAAGCTTTGAAATATTAAAACAGAATTTGGATTAATAACTATTACCTAACTAACCTGATAGAAGGAACACTGGGATATTCTAGAGCCGGCCTTAAAATGATTTAATTCTGGGAAATACGCAATCTCCCTATTTTACAAGATAGTTTATATCTTCATTGGGGCATAAGAAACATACTTTCTAGCTAATAACTGCAAACCCATCCGGAAAGAATTAAGGAAAGTTTTAAGGCATTAGATATAGCAACAATATCTACTTCCTGGAGAGAAACCCATACAAAACTTAATAAAGCTTACATTACCCCGGCTGTTAAAGGCTAAATGGTCAGCAATAGGACTACATTGCCCTAAATGTAAGATGCTAAGAGTAAATTTGCACCACTATTTCTGGGAATGTACTAAGATCAAAAGATTTTGGCGCAAGGTTAATGTCTGGTTTAATAGAATTAAATGTTACTAATATACAAATATCAGAAGAAATTATTTCTTCTTTGCTAAGGAAGGATACCCTTTTAAGAATGTAGAGGTCATTCTGAAGCTCTTAATAAATAGGGTTTTAAAAAAATGGAAAAAACAGAATTTATGTTTACCTGATAAATTACTTCTCCAACGGTGTGTCCGGTCCACGGCGTCATCCTTACTTGTGGGATATTCTCTTCCCCAACAGAAATGGCAAAGAGCCCAGCAAAGCTGGTCACATGATCCCTCCTAGGCTCCGCCTACCCCAGTCATTCGACCGACGTTTGAGGAGGAATATTTTGCATAGGAGAAACCAAATGATACCGTGGTGACTGTAGTTAAAGAAAATAAATTATCATACCTGATTAAAAAACCAGGGCGGGCCGTGACCGGACACACCGTTGGAGAAAGTAATTTATCAGGTAAACATAAATTCTGTTTTCTCTCAACATAGGTGTGTCCGGTCCACGGCGTCATCCTTACTTGTGGGAACCAATACCAAAGCTTTAGGACACGGATGAAGTGAGGAGGCAAAACAGTCACCTAAATGGGAAGGCACCACGGCTTGCAAAACCTTTCTCCCAAAAACAGCCTCAGAAGAAGCAAAAGTATCAAACTTGTAAAATTTGGTAAAAGTGTGCAGTGAAGACCAAGTCGCTGCCCTACATATCTGATCAACAGAAGCCTCGATCTTGAAGGCCCATGTGAAGCCACAGCCCTAGTGGAATGAGCTGTGATCTTTCAGAGGCTGCCGTCCGGCAGTCCTCGAAAGCCAATCTGATGATGCTTTAATCCAAAAAGAGAGAGAGGTAGAAAGTTGCTTTTTGACCTCTCCTTTTACCAGAATAAACAACAAACATAGGAAGATGTTTGTCTAAAATCCTTTGTACATCTAAATAGAATTTTAGAGCGCGAACAACATCCAAATTGTGCAACAAACGTTCCTTCTTCGAAACTGGTTTCGGACACAAAGAAGGCACGACTATCTCCTGGTTAATGTTTTTGTTAGAAACAACTTTTGGAAGAAAACCAGGTTTAGTACGTAAAACCACCTTATCTGCATGGAACACCAGATAAGGAGGAGAACACTGCAGAGCAGATAATTCTGAAACTCTTCTACAGAAGAAATTGCAAACCAAAAACAAAACTTTCCAAGATAATAACTTAATATCAACGGAATGTAAGGGTTCAAACGGAACCCCCTGAAGAACCGAAAGAACTAAGTTGAGACTCCAAGGAGGAGTCAAAGGTTTTGTAAACAGGCTTGATTCTAACCAGAGCCTGAACAAAGGCTTGAACATCTGGCACAGCTGCCAGCTTTTTGTGAAGTAACACAGACAAGGCAGAAATCTGTCCTTCAAGGAACTTGCAGATAATCCTTTCTCCAATCCTTCTTGAGAAAGATAGAATCTTAGGAATCTTTACCTTGTCCCAGGGGAATCCTTTAGATTCACACCAACAGATATATTTTTTCCATATTTTGTGTAAATTTTTCTAGTTACAGGCTTTCTGGCCTGAACAAGAGTATCAATAACAAATCTGAGAACCCTCGTTTTGATAAAATCAAGCGTTCAATCTCCACAGCAGTCAGCTGGAGTGAGACCAGATTCGGATGTTCGAACGGACCTTGAACAAGAAGTCTCGTCTCAAAGGTACTTCCATGGTGGGAGCCGATGACATATTCACCATATCTGCATACCAAGTCCTGCGTGGCCACGCAGGAGCTATTCAAGATCACCGACGCCCTCTCCTGATGGATCCTGGCTACCAGCCTGGGGATGAGAGGAAACGGCGGGAATACATAACTAGTTTGAAGGTCCAAGGTGCTACTAGTGCATCTACTAGAGTCGCCTTGGGATCCCTGGATCTGGACCCGTAGCAAGGAACCTTGAAGTTCTGACGAGAGGCCATCAGATCCATGTCTGAATGCCCCACAGATGAGTGATTTGGGCAAAGATTTCCGGATGGAGTTCCCACTCCCCCGGATGCAATGTCTGACGACTCAGAAAATGCCGCTTCCCAATTTTCCACTCCTGGGATGTGGATTGCAGACAGGTGGCAGGAGCGAGTCTCCGCCCATTGAATGATTTGGTCACTTCTTCCATCGCCAGGGAACTCCTTGTTCCCCCCTGATGGTTGATGTACGCAACAGTCGTCATGTTGTCTGATTGAAACCGTATGAAACTTGGCTTCGCTAGCTGAGGCCAAGCCTTGAAGCATTGAATATCGCTCTCAGTCCAGAATATTTATCGGTAGAAGAGATTCTTCCCGAGACCAAGACCCTGAGCTTCAGGGATCCCCAGACCGCGCCCCACGCCCATCAGACTGGCGTCGGTCGTGACAATGACCCACTCTGGTCTGCGGAAGGTCATCCCTTGTGACAGGTTGTCCAGGGACAGCCACCAACGGAGTGAGTCTCTGGTCCTCTGATTTACTTGTATCTTCGGAGACAAGTCTGTATAGTCCCCATTCCACTGACTGAGCATGCACAGTTGTAATGGTCTTAGATGAATGCGCGCAAAAGGAACTATGTCCATTGCCGCTACCATCAAACCTATTACTTCCATGCACTGCGCTATGGAAGGAAGAGGAACGGAATGAAGTGTCCGACAAGAGTTTAGAAGTTTTGTTTTTCTGGCCTCTTCAGAAAAATCCTCATTTCTAAGGAGTCTATTATTGTTCCCGAAGAAGGGAACCCTTGTCGACGAGATAGAGAACTCTTTTCCACGTTCACTTTCCATCCGTGAGATCTGAGAAAGGCCAGGACTATGTCCGTGTGAGCCTTTGCTTGAGGAAGGGACGACGCTTGAATCAGAATGTCGTCCAAGTAAGGTACTACTGCAATGCCCCTTGGTCTTAGCACCGCTAGAAGGGACCCTAGTACCTTGTGAAAATCCTTGGAGCAGTGGCTAATCCGAAAGGAAGCGCCACGAACTGGTAATTGCTTGTCCAGGAATGCGAACCTAGGAACCGATGATGTTCCTTGTGGATAGGAATATGTAGATACGCATCCTTTAAATCCACCGTGGTCATGAATTGACCTTCCTGGATGGAAGGAAGAATTGTTCGAATGGTTTTCCTACTTGAACGATGGAAACCTTGAGAAACTTGTTAAGATCTTGAGATCTAAGATTGGTCTGAACGTTCCCTCTTTTTGGGAACTATGAACAGATTGGAGTAGAACCCCATCCCTTGTTCTCCTAATGGAACAGGATGAATCACTCCCATTTTTAGCAGGTCTTCTACACAATGTAAGAATGCCTGTCTTTTTATGTGGTCTGAAGACAATTGAACCTGTTGGAACCTCCCCCTTGGGGAAGCCCCTTGAATTCCAGAAGATAACCTTGGGAGACTATTTCTAGTGCCCAAGGATCCAGAACATCTCTTGCCCAAGCCTGAGCGAAGAGAGAGAGTCTGCCCCCCACCAGATCCGGTCCCTGATCGGGGGCCAACATTATCATGCTGTCCTTGGTAGCAGTGCAGGTTTCTTGGCCTGCTTTCCCTTGTTCCAGCCTTGCATTGGTCTCCAGGCTGGCTTGTCTTGAGAAGTATTACCCTCTTGCTTAGAGGACATAGCACTTGGGGCTGGTCCGTTTTCTACGAAAGGGACGAAAATTAGGTTTATTTTGGCCTTGAAAGACCTATCCTGAGGAAGGGCGTGGCCCTTACCCCCAGTGATATCAGAGATAATCTCTTTCAAGTCAGGGCCAAACAGCGTTTTCCCCTTGAAAGGAATGTTAAGTAGTTTGTTCTTGGAAGACGCATCCGCTGACCAAGATTTCAACCAAAGCGCTCTGCGCGCCACAATAGCAAACCCAGAATTTTTCGCCGCTAACCTAGCCAATTGCAAAGTGGCGTCTAGGGTGAAAGAATTAGCCAATTTGAGAGCACGGATTCTGTCCATATCTCCTCATAAGGAGGAGAATCACTATCGATCGCCTTTACTAGCTCATCGAACCAGAAACACGCGGCTGTAGTGACAGGGACAATGCATGAAATTGGTTGTAGAAGGTAACCCCTGCTGAACAAACATCTTTTAAGCAAACCTTCTAATTTTTATCCATAGGATCTTTGAAAGCACAACTATCTTCTATGGGTATAGTGTGCGTTTGTTTAAAGTAGAAACCGCTCCCTCGAATTGGGGACTGTCTGCCATAAGTCCTTTCTGGGGTCGACCATAGGAAACAATTTTTTAAATATGGGGGGAGGGACGAAAGGTATACCGGGCCTTTCCCATTCTTTATTTACAATGTCCGCCACCCGCTTGGGTATAGGAAAAGCTTCTGGGAGCCCCGGACCTCTAGGAACTTGTCCATTTTACATAGTTTCTCTGGGATGATCAAATTCTCACAATCATCCAGAGTGGATAATACCTCCTTAAGCAGAGCGCGGAGATGTTCCAACTTAAATTTAAATGTAATCACATCGGTTCAGCTTGTTGAGAAATTTTCCCTGAATCTGAAATTTCTCCCTCAGACAAAACCTCCCTGGCCCCCTCAGACTGGTGTAGGGGCATTTCAGAACCATTATCATCAGCGTCCTCATGCTCTTCAGTATCTAAAACAGAGCAGTCGCGCTTACGCTGATAAGTGGGGCATTTGGCTAAAATGTTTTTGATAGAATTATCCATTACAGCCGTTAATTGTTGCATAGTAAGGGAGTATTGGCGCGCTAGATGTACTAGGGGCCTCCTGAGTGGGCAAGACTCGTGTAGACGAAGGAGGGAATGATGCAGTACCATGCTTACTCCCCTCACTTGAGGAATCATCTTGGGCATCATTTTCAGTGTCACATAAATCACATTTATTTAAATGAGAAGGAACCCTGGCTTCCCACATTCAGAACACAGTCTATCTGGTAGTTCAGACATGTTAAACAGGCATAAACTTGATAACAAAGTACAAAAAACGTTTTAAAATAAAACCGTTACTGTCACTTAAAATTTTAAACTGAACACACTTTATTACTGCAATTGCGAAAAAGTATGAAGGAATTGTTCAAAATTCACCAAAATTCCACCACAGTGTCTTAAAGCCTTAAAAGTATTGCACACCAAATTTGGAAGCTTTAACCCTTAAAATAACGGAACCGGAGCCGTTTTTAACTTTAACCCCTTTACAGTCCCTGGTATCTGCTTTGCTGAGACCCAACCAAGCCCAAAGGGGGAATACGATACCAAATGATGCCTTCAGAAAGTCTTTTCTATGTATCAGAGCTCCTCACACATGCGACTGCATGTCATGCCTCTCAAAAACAAGTGCGCAATACCGCGCGAAAATGAGGCTCTGCCTATGATTAGGGAAAGCCCCTAAAGAATAAGGTGTCTAAAACAGTGCCTGCCGATATTATTTTTATCCAAAATACCCAGATTAAATGATTCCTCAAGGCTAAATATGTGTAATATATGAATCGATTTAGCCCAGAAAAAGTCTACAGTCTTAATAAGCCCTTGTGAAGCCCTTATTTACTTTCTGAATAAACATGGCTTACCGGATCCCATAGGGAAAATGACAGCTTCCAGCATTACATCGTCTTGTTAGAATGTGTCATACCTCAAGCAGCCAAAGACTGCTCACTGTTCCCCCAACTGAAGTTAATTCCTCTCAACAGTCCTGTGTGGAACAGCCATGGATTTTAGTAACGGTTGCTAAATCATTTTCCTCTTACAAACAGAAATCTTCATCTCTTTTCTGTTTCAGAGTAAATAGTACATACCAGCACTATTTTAAAATAACAAACTCTTGATTGAATAATAAAAACTACAGTTAAACACTAAAAAACTCTAAGCCATCTCCGTGGAGATGTTGCCTGTACAACGGCAAAGAGAATGACTGGGGTAGGCGGAGCCTAGGAGGGATCATGTGACCAGCTTTGCTGGGCTCTTTGCCATTTCCTGTTGGGGAAGAGAATATCCCACAAGTAAGGATGACGCCGTGGACCGGACACACCTATGTTGGAGAAATATAATTTTAGACCTCTCAGAAGAAAGTCAGAGACAACTAATTGCACCATTTAGGGGGAACCATTTTCTTGAAACAGCAATTATAAACAACGAATTTCCTAGATAAAAAGGTAATAAGATAAGAAATAGAGGAGGGAGTGGGCACCTTATTTTTTCTTATCTTTCTTATCTTTTTTTGTCTTGTCGTTGTGTGTTTGTTTGTCCGGTTTTATGAAATCTAATAAAACAGTCAACAGTATAAGAATACACCAAGTGGAGAGTGTTTGGTCTTCGATAAGTTCTAAGCTCAGTGTTTAAAGAGAGTGTTTTTAACCCAGATCTCTCGCTTTGAGTTTATTATTGTATATTTATTTTTGTGGAAATTTTGTTAAGAGAAAAAAAAAAAGCAATGTATTATTTTTATGCACAATTCCACTATGTTAGTGGAACAGAAAAATCTGAATTTAATGTAATTTATTTTTGCTTTAGTAACATGTTCTGTTTTTGTCTTGACAATATTGTTATACTGTTGAATTATAAATAAAATGATGTGAGTATCTATACACTGAGGAGTATGCTGCACAGTATAATCATGTGAGTATCTATACACTGATGAGTATGCTGCACAGTACAATAATGTATCTATACACTGATGAACATGCTGCACAGTACAATACTTTCTGTATTTTGGGTACTTCTGTGTGTTTGCCTATTTTTAGTGAATAAAGTACAATTTATTTCACCATTCGTTTTGCCATTAAAATGATCCCAGTCAAACTACGGTATAGAGCACTGGTCTCCCCGTGACAATGTGAGTATCTATACACTAATGAGTTTGCTGCACTGTATATTGATCTGAGTATCTATACACTGATGAGTTTGCTGCACGTATAATGATTGCGAGTATCTATACACTGATGAGTATGCTGCACTATATAATGATGCAAGTATCTATACACTGATGAGTTTGCTGCACGGTATAATGATGCGAGTATCTATACACTGATGAGTATGCTGCACGGTATATGGATGCGAGTATCTATACACTGATGAGTTTGCTGCACGGTATAATGATGTGAATATCTATACACTGATGAGTTTGCTGCACAGTATAATGATGCAAGTATCTATACACTGATGAGTTTGCTGCACAGTATAATGATGTGAGTATATATACACTGATGAGTATGCTGAACGGTATAACTATATGAGTATATATACACTGATGAGTATGCTGCACAGTATAATGATCTGAGTATCTTTACACTGATGAGTTTGCTGCACGGTATAATGATGTGAGTATATATACACTGATGAGTATGCTGCACGGTATAATGATGGGCAGTCCCACCCCTAGTACTGGCATAACAATGTTATATCAGAATATTGATTTTGAGGTATCTGAGCACTAGATAGTATGTTTCCAAAAATTAGTCCCACTACACCAAAAAGAAGTAAGAAAGCAATGCAGCTTAATTGGTTCAGTGCACACAAATGCACACTACATAGGAAGATGTAAAATACAAAAACTGACACATGCAAAATCCATCTTTGCTTTAACATAAAATGGTCTACTAATGGTGCAAACATACAATATTTAACTATCACTTAAAGGGACATAAAACCCAATTGTTTTTCTTTCATGATTAAAAAAAGAGCATGCAATTTTAAACAACTTTCTTATTTACTTCTATGGTCTAATTTGCTTCATTCTCTTGATATGCTTTGCTGAAAAGCATATCTAGATAGGCTCAGTAGCTGCACATAGATGCCTCACGTGATTGGCTCACCCATGTGCATTGCTATTTCTTTAACAAAGGATATCTAAAAAATGAAGCAAACTTAGATAATAAGTAATTTGGAATGTTGTTTAAAATTGCATAAGAACAATTTTGGGTTTATTGTCCCTTTAACCAAGGAGTTACTAAATGCTCAATATAATAGTGAAGTGGGATAGTAAACAGGAGGGTGAAATGTTTGGTCAGAACCTTATAGGCAGACTGAGAATATTTAGTTATACACTTCCTCAATATAAAGGTGGTTGCGGAGTGTACACAGAGACCATTATAATCGATACAGCTGCATTTTAAAATACTAAATCTGAGAAAAAAAAAAAGTTTTTTATTTACTGATAAAAGTGAATGATGTCAATGCCAATGGATATCTCATCTCACTGAGTGATCTCAGTTGGCAGTGCTAACCTTTTGGATATTTTGCTTCTGTCCACTTGTAGAAGCATTTAAACAAACTAGCATTGAACTTCTCCTTCCTAGTATCACTTCCCCTCAACAAGTTAAATGTGCAACAGAATTGAAAAAGAGTGAGAGGAAAACCAATGGGAGTCACATGACCACAAACAAGTGTGACCATTATTACATACAGTTCTGCAATATATCAGTAATTAAATCTCTCCCAGTAAATCTCACATACTCTCTTTGTTAGACTAACCTACCTGGTATGGGACAAATACCAATAATAAACCCATGTAATCTCAGTTTTAGGGTGGGATATATGTTAAAAGGACAAACTGGCATAAAACAGCATTTGTAAATGGCTCAAGTCTTTTAGAAAACCTCTTACAGGTAACCATTTTAAAACTTCTATCCTATAATATTGTCGCTGGCTCTTCACATTTCCCTCCAAAAATATGCTCCCATGAATTACTTCCTTATGGATCTGCTTAGGAGTACAACGCACTGCTGCTCTCAGATGAGACTTTGTATATGTAATCTTTGGGGGTTTAATGCAAAAATAAACTTAAATGAGTAATTTCCACTGATTTAATACTCTGCAGCTGTTATAACAAGTGTTTTAGAACAAAATAAGGGTGAATATTTATAGTATACTGTCCCTTAAAGCTTAAAAATGATCCAGAATTATAGATTTGAGCAGGATTATGAGTCCAAACGTGCACTTTTAGACAATGTTTTTGCTGAATGTGCTATCATGCCATTGAGAAATAAGCTTTGGGAGCAGCTGTAACTTAAACCCTCTCACAAGGTATGGAGCAAACCTTCATACATACACCCATGCTGGTTGCTAAGCCTGCCTAGAGCTTACCTGGTATGTTCACCTAGCTCCCAAAAAGGGCTGCAGTGCACTGTACAGTAATATGCTGCAGTCCTCTCTTGTAGCCAATGTGTTTAAGTTTAACCATGTTATAGTCACAGGATTATAAATCCCTCTAAATGATGGAGTGAAAACAGCATGGAGTCCTGGCAAAAGCAGACTAACAACTGACTCACAGTTGTGAAGAAAGTAAAACGCTGCGCAAAGGACAGAGATATTGCTTGTTAGCCCCACAACTCTCTCCTTCCAATGAGCAGGCACAGGGCACAAATTGAGTTTAAATGGACAAGCTTCACATACATTGGTAAAATATAGCTTTGCTATGATACAGTTTGGAAATCCCAGCTCTCTCGCATCGTTTGATAGGACTGCTCACCTGTGTACCACTGAAAATGTCATTTACACTTGATTTGCACTTCTCTACTGCTTCATCCTCCATTAAACTCCAAAGCAATCACAGGACCTGAGAATCAACAGATTAACAAACATTACAGAAACCTTGACCCCATATTGCATTCACATTTATTTATTAACAGATTTTTCCAAGACGAGATGGCATTAATAGTGTTTTAAACAGTTGATCCAAAAAATACATGGGAACATGATAGATTTGGAGCATTTAAACATTTCTGGCAGGCTAACACTCTATAACAAAACCACAAATAATATTTAGTGACGAAGCGGACAGGCTAGGATATGGTTTTGGTAACTATTTAGAGATTTACACAGTCAAGAAGACACATTATACATTTAACACCTAGTTAAAGTGACACTAAACCCAATTTTTTCTTTCATGATTCAGATAGGGTATGCAATTTTAAGCAACTTTCCAATTTACTCCTATTATAATTTTTTTCTTCGTTCTCTTGCTATCTTTATTTAAAAAGCAGAATGTAATGCACAGGAGCCAGCCCATTTTTGGTTGAGAACCTCAGTTGTGCTTGCTTATTGGTGGCTAAATGTAGCCACCAATAAGCAAGCCACCATCTATGATGCTGAACCTAAAATTGACTGTCTGCTAAGATTTACATTCCTGCTCTTTAAATTTAGATAGCAAGAGAACAAAGAAAAATTGATTATAGGAGTAAATTAGAAAGTTAATTAAAATTGCATGCTCTATCTGAATCATGAAAAATGTCATGTGGGTTTAGTATCCCTTTAAGCAACAGAAGATATTAGGGGCTAATCTTCCAGAATTTTACAACCTCTGATTCAGTGTACATAATTTATTAAAAACAAATTTCACTTGTTTGTATTAATGTAACTTATTTTAAGATGACCACTAAATAAACCATATTACAACAATGTTTCCTACCTTTCTCCAATAATGGAATTAAGTCAGTAGCTTGGTCTTGGAATACCTTTTTGCATCCTCTGGTTTCATGGCAACCTCCTTAGTCTGAATAAGACTCAGGTCCTTACTAACCATCTAAAAACACAGCAAAAACATTAATAAATGCAGATTAAAATCATCAAAAAAATGCAAAATTTATTTTAAAGACGAATAGGTTATTAGAAGCATCAGATTGCAAATAATGCATTAAAACATTTAAACCTCTGATTGTCAAGAGGTTAAACATGATGAATTTAGGCAAATACTTTCTTGATAAAGACTAAACAATGTATTGAGCCTGTGTGTGAAGGAAAGCTAAAACCAAAAGGTTTTGCCTGGCCACACAAAACTATTTTAAGAACAAACAAGCTGCAAAATAAATAAAAAAAAGTTTCCCATGCTACATGTTTGCAAAAACAAACCTTTTGCAGTGTTTTAAATCTTTGTGTGCCATTGTATGTAAGAGCGTGTTGTAAACAGCCTGGTGGTGTGTTTTTTAATGAATCCATAAACAAACACTAATACTGAGGGCTTTCTGTAAATGATGCTAATGAGACCACAAATGGCAGGATATATATTTCACTTAAATTACACATAAAATTGTGACATCACTAAAAGTATTCAGAAGACTTGACCATGGTGTGTGGTCTTTAAGGAAAGTAAGGAATGAATCCAAAAAATGTTTCTTTCATGATTCAGATAGGTTGTACAATTTTAATCAACTTTACAGTTTACTTCTATTATGAAATTGACTTCTCTTGGTATCCTTTGCTAAAGGAGAAGGCATTATCGGGAGCTAGCTGAACACACCAGGTAAGCCAATGACAAGAGGCATATATTTGCAGCCACCAATGAGCAGCTAGCTCCCAGTAGTGCTTTGCGGTCCTTAGCCTACCTAGGTATTCTTTTCAATAAAGGATTACAACAGAATGAAGTTAAAATTAGATATAGGAGTAAATTGTAAAGTTGTTTAAAATTGCCCTAGCTGCTCTTGGTCTGTATAGAGGAAGCAAATGTTCAGTTTCATCTATAGAGGAATCACTTTACTCCAATCAAGATTAGGTTGCTCTTTCAGTAGCATAGCAACCAATACACTATTCACCAGTTAACATCCCAGCTGTATTCCATGCCAATATTATTAAAACAACAAGTCAAAATCCCAGGGATAAATGAGGCCCTAGGGAGATTCCAACACTTAGATAAGGAGCATCTTAATTTATCAAATGGTAATAGTGACAACAACGTTGAAAACATTACAGTTTAAGAGTAAGAGATATAGTCATAAACGTTTTTATCCACAGTAAGGTTTGCACATGAAATACAATTGCTCTGAGCTCTTGATCCCGATAGCGTGTTTTTTTTTTTAAATATATAGTTTACGGATTTAATGTGCATATAGATGGCATATTCTATGAACTAGAGATGTTCGTACAAAGTTAGATGAGGTAAATTATAACGTAAGTGGAATTCATTTTTTTACTGAGTTGGGTGGTAGGCTTCCTTGAACAAAAATGTCTTTAGGGAGCGTATAAAGGAAGACAGATTAGGGGAAAGTCTGACAATGCGAGGAAGTGTTTTACAGTGGGTTGGTGCCATGTAACAAAAGTCCGGCAGTCCAGCATGGGAAGAGACTATGGTAGAACATGCAAGGAGCAGGTCATTGTTGGACCTTAGTGGGTGGGCTGGAGTATATTTGTTAATTAGTGAGGACAGGTAGTGGCGTTGGTAAGGGCTTTGTAGCGGAAGATTTTGAATTTAATTCGGTGAATGGGGAGCCAGTGAAGTGACTCTCAGAGAGGTTCAGCAAAGCCTGGCAGAGGCATTTAGAATGGATTGCAGTAGTCAAGTCGGGAAATTACAAGGGAGTGGATTTGTTTCTGAGTGGTGTCACTAATAATAAAACTAAAGCTGGCCTATCTTCAGTAGTTAAAGGGACATGAAACCCATTGTTTTCTATCATGATTGAGATAGAGAATACAATTTTAAACAACTTTCTAATTTACTTCTATTATCGAATTAGTTTCAGTCTCTTGGCATAATAATTTGTTGAAGGAGCAGGCAATGCACTAATGGTTTCTAACTGAACACATTGGTGAGCCAATCACAATCGAGATCGATTAGAATATATATATATTATATATATATTATATATATATATATATATATATATATATATATATATATATATATATATATACATACACACACACACACCACACACACATATTTTCAGCCACCAATCAATAGTTAGAACCTAGGTTCTCTGCTGCTTCTGAGCTTGCCTAGATAAAACCTTTCAGCAAAGGGATACCAAAAGAAGGAAGCAATTTAAAATTATAGAAGTAAATTGGAGAATTGTTTGAAATTGTATTCTCTATCTGGATTGTGAAAGAACATTTTTGGGTTTCATGTCCCTTTAAAGCCCTTCATAAGCCCCTTAGCAGCATGAAACACTGCAACCATTTATAGTTTCGGGCTGACTGTAAATTCACTTTTTTGGGGGGGGTGATTGATGAAAAAAATTAGTATTTAGCAGTTGTTTGTCCCTTTTAAAGAGATGCTAAGAGGAAACTTACAACGTGTTAAGTCTACCCATGAGCCATAAATGATCCAATTTGATGTTTAAAAATAACTAATACCGACATAGTAAACTTAAGCAACTACAAAACTTATTTTAATTTAAATTACTATTATATTATCTTATTTAAGCCAAGTCTGCTCCCTTCAATGGAATCTATGAAAATACTTCAAGACTATAATTTTTAGATGTGGTTACCAAAAATAAATTGTAATTATCATGGCGCGATCCAATATACGGCGCAGGTTTCGGCGCAAGCGTGGAAACCTGCGCCACCCGTAGTTTGACCTCGCACATCGAGCTATCACATATACGGCGCCAGCAGTTGCTAAAGTGCCGTAAGTCGGACAAACTAGCGATTTCCAGAAATAAGCGTAAGTACAAATTTCTGGAGTCGCAAGTGACTTACGGCACTTTAGCAACTGCCTGCGCCTAAAAAAAAACAAACTAACTAAACTTGTAAATCTCCCGTAACTGTCTAACACACCTCCCAAACATCATCCCGACACGTATACCCCTCTATCCGCAATCCCCCCTCTCACTCCTAATAAATATATAACCCCTAAACCGCCGCCAGCTACATTAAATGTATTACCACCCTACACCCGCCGCCACCTATATTACATTTATTAACCCCTAATCTGAGCCCCCTACACCCGCCGCCACCTATTTTAAATATATTAGCCCCTAATATGATCCCCCTACACCGCTGCCACCTATTTTAAATATATTAACCCCTAAACCTAAGTCTAACCCTAACACCCCCTAACTTAATTATTTTTTAAATAAATCTAAATAATATTAATATTATTAACTAAATAATTCCTTTTAAAACTAAATACTTACGTATAAAATAAACCCTAAGATAGCTACAATATAATTAATAATTACATTGTAGCTATTTTAGGGTTTATATTTATTTTACAGGTAACTTTGTATTTATTTTAACTAGGTACAATAGCTATTAAATAGTTAATAACGATTTAATAGCTACCTAGTTAAAATAATTACAAAATTACCTGTAAAATAAATCCTAACCTAAGTTACCATTACACCTAACACTAAACGATCAATAAATTAAATAAACTACAATTATCTCATCTATAATACAATTAAATACACTAAACTATATTACAAAAACAAACACTAAATTACAAAAAATAATTAAATTAAGCCTAATCTAAGCCCCCTAATAAAATAAAAAAGCTCCCCAAAATAATAAAATGTCCCTACCCTAAACTAAATTACAAAAGTAATCAGCTCTATTAGCAGCCCTTAAAAGGGCCTTTTGTGGGGCATTGCCCCAAAGTAATCCGCTCTTTTACCTGTAAAAAAAAAGAACAACCCCCCCCCCCCCATTACAACCCACCACCCACACACACCCCTACTCTAAAACCCACCCAATCCCCCCTTAAAAAAACCTAAGTCTAACACCCAAGTGCTCCTTACCTGTCCTGAAGACCGGCGGAGAAGGTCCTGTTCCAGGTGGTGAAGGTCTTCTTCCAAGCGGCAACATCATCTTCTTCCAGGAACCAGCCGTGCGGAGGGGAGGAGTTGAAGACCGATGACCGCGGAGCTGAAGACTGTCCACTCTGGAACTGAAGTCCGGCGATGCTGGAATTGAAGATCGACAACGCTGGAACTGAAGACCGAGGAGGCGTGGAGGATCCTCTTCATACGCTCTCCGCCGTACACTGAATAGGAATTCAAGGTACGCGATTAAAAATGGCGTCCCTTGAATTCCTATTGGCCGATTGGCTGATTTGAATTTGAAGGCTCAAATCAGCCAATCGGATGAGAGCTACTGTAATTCTATTGGCTGATTTGAATAGCCAATAGAATAAGAGCTACTGTAATTCTATTGGCTATTCTAATCAGCCAATAGAATTACAGTAGCTCTTATTCTATTGGCTATTCAAATCAGCCAATATAATTACAGTAGCTCTCATCCGATTGGCTGATTTGAATTTGAAGGCTCAAATCAGCCAATAGGAATTCAAGGGACGCCATTTTTAATTGCGTACCTTGAATTCCTATTCAGTGTACGGCGGATATCGTATGAAGAGGATCCTCCATGGCTCCGCCGTCTTCAGTTCCAGCGTCGCCGGTCTTCAGTTCCAGAGTGGACGGTCTTCAGCTCCGCGGTCATCGTCTTCAACTCCTCCGCTCCGCGCCGGCTGGTTCCTGGAAGAAGATGATGTCGCCGCTTGGAAGACTTCACCGACTGGAACAGGACCTTCTCCGCCGGTCTTCAGGACAGGTAAGGAGCACTTGGGTGTTAGACTTAGGTTTTTTTAAGGGGGGGATCGGGTGGGTTTTAGAGTAGGGGTGTGTGGGTGGTGGGTTGTAATGGGGGGGGGGGGTTTGTTCTTTTTTTTTTTTACAGGTAAAAGAGCTGATTACTTTGGGACAATGCCCCTCAAAAGGCCCTTTTAAGGGCTGGTAATAGAGCGGATTACTTTTGTAATTTAGTTTAGGGTAGGGGAAATTTTATTATTTTGGGGGGCTTTTTTATTTTATTAGGGGTCTTAGATTAGGTGTAATTAGCTTAAAATTCTTGTAATCTTTTTTTTATTTTTTGAAATTCAGTGTTTGTTGTTTTGTAATATAATTTAGTGTATTTAATTGTATTTTAGTTGAGATAATTGTAGTTTATTTAATTAATTTATTGATAGTGTAGTCTTAGGTGTAATGGTAACTTACGTTAGGATTTATTTTATAGATAATTTTTTAATTATTTTAACTAGGTAGCTATTAAATAGTTATTAACTATTTAATAGCTATTGTACCTAGTTAAAATAAAATATAAAATAAAATTACCTGTAAAATAAATAAACCCTAAAATAGCTACAATATAATTAATAATTATATTGTAGCTATCTTAAGGTTTATTTTATAGGTAAGTATTTAGTTTTAAATAGGAATAATTTAGTTAATAATATTAATATTATTTAGATTTATTTAAATAATAATTGAGTTAGGGGGTGTTAGGGTTAGGTTTAGGGGTTAATATATTTAAAATAGGTGTCGGCGGTGTAGAGGGATCATATTAGGGGCTAATATATTTAAAATAGGTGGCGGCGGTGTAGGGGGCTCAGATTAGGGGTTAATAAATTTAATATAGGTGGCTGCGGTGTAAGGGGGTCAGATTAGGGGGTAATACATATAATATAGGTGGCGGCGGTATAGGGGGGGGTCAGATTAGGGGGTAATACATATAATATAGGTGGCGGCGGGGTCCGGGATTGCGGTTGACAGGTAGATAGACATTGCGCATGCGCGTTAGGTGTTAGGTTTATTTTGCAGGTAGTTTAGGGAGTTACGGGGCTCCAATACTCAGCGTAAGGCTTACTATGCCTGCATTTTGTGGCGAGGTGAAAATGGAGTAAGATTTCTCCATTTTCGCCACGTAAGTCCTTACACTGTATATTGGATACCAAACTGCGCGGGTTTGGTATATCACTCTATGGGCCAAAAAACTACGGCCGAAGGGTGAAATATACGAGCGTAACTTCTATGTTACGCCATATAAAGGATACCAAACCAGCGCAAAATTTGGCGTCACCGGCTTTTTGCGGGCGACACTGCATATCGGATCGGGCCCCTGGTGTTGTGTAAATAAAACCTAAAGTACACCTGATGGAGGTCTATAGTTCCTGCATTTTCTTAGCAGCATAATTCATCTACAACACTTTAAAACAATATTTATTTATTTTTAAAGATATATTACAGCCACTGGTAATAAATAAAATGGTAAATTTCTCCAACATTGGGTGTGTCCGGTCCACGGTGTCATCCATAACTTGTGGGAATATTCTCTTCCCCAACAGGAAATGGCAAAGAGCACAGCAAAAGCTGTCCATATAGTCCCTCCTAGGCTCCGCCCACCCCAGTCATTCTCTTTGCCGCTGAACAAGCAGCATCTCCACGGAGATGGGGAAGAGTATGTGGTGATTAGTTGTAGTTTTTTATTCTACTATCAAGAGTTTGTTATTTTAAAATAGTGCTGGTATGTACTATTTACTCTGAAACAGAAAAAGATGAAGAGTTCTGTTTGTGAGAGGAATATGATTTTAGCAGCAGTAACTAAAATCGTTTGCTGTTTCCATATAGGACTGTTGAGATGAGATAACTTCAGTTGGGGGAAACAGTTGGCAGACTTTTCTGCTTAAGGTATGACTAGCCATATTTCTAACAAGACTGTGTAATGCTGGAAAGGCTGTCATTTCCCCTCATGGGGACCGGTAAGCCATTTTCTTAGTCTCAAACAGAATAAAGGGCTTAATATGGGCTATAAAACTGGTAGACACTTTTATGAGCTAGATCGATTGCTTTATTTGGGCATTTTATACAGCTTTATGTTGAAATTCACACTTTATAAACTTTGGGGAATGTTTTTTTACGTCAGCACTGGTTTAGACACCTTCCCAGTCAGGAAGGGCCTTCTCTGTAGTAGGCAGAGCCTCATTTTCGCGCCATTACTGCGCAGTTACTTTTGAGAGCAGGACATGCAGCTGCATGTGTGTGGGTCTGAAAGTAGTTGAAAAGGTTCCTAGAAGGCTTCATTTGGTATCGTATACCCCCCTGGGTTTGGTAAAGTCGCAGCAAAGGCTGTAGAGGGGTTAAAACTGTAACCGTCTCCGGTTTCCTCATTTTAAGGGTTAAAGGTGCAATGCTTTGAATGCTTTAAGACACTGTGGTGAAAATTTGGTTAAATTTGAACAATTCCTTCATAGTTTTTCACATATTCAGTAATAAAGTGTGCCCTGTTTAAAATTTAAAGAGACAGTAACGGTTTTGTTTTAAAACGGTTTTTGTACTTTGACAAGTTTAAGCCTGTTTAACATGTCTATGCCTTCAGATACACTATGTTCTGTAGGTATGGAAGCCAATGTGTCTCCCCCTTCAAAATTGTGTGATAATTGTGCCATAGCGTCCAAACAAAGTAAGGACAGTACTGCCACAGATAATAAAGTTGCCCAAGATGATTCATCAGATGAAGGGAGTAGACATAGTTCTACATCATCTCCTTCTGTGTCTACACCAGTTTTGCCCACGCAGGAGACCCCTAGTACTTCTAGCGCGCCAATGCTTGTTACTATGCAACAATTGACGGCAATAATGGATAACTCCATAGCAAATATTTTATCCAAAATGCCTGCATTTCAGAGAAAGCGCGATTGCTCTGTTTTAAACACTGTAGAGCAGGAGGGGCGCTGATGATAATTGCTCTGTCATACCCTCACACCAATATGAAGTGGCCATGAGGGAGGTTTTGTCAGATTGGGGAAATTTCTGATTCAGGTAGAATTTCTCAACAGGCAGAACCTGATGTTGTAACATTTAAATTTAAATTAGAGCATCTCCGCGCACTGCTTAAGGAGGTGCTATCTACTCTGGATGATTGTGACAACCTGGTCATTCCAGAAAAATTGTGCAAGATGGACAAGTTCCTAGAGGTTCCGGTGCACCCCCGACGCTTTTCCTATACCCAAGCGGGTGGCGGACATAGTGAATAAGGAGTGGGAGAAGCCCGGCATACCTTTTGTCCCCCCCTCCTATATTTAAGAAATTATTTCCTATGGTTGACCCCAGAAAGGACTTATGGCAGACAGTCCCTAAGGTCGAGGGGGCAGTTTCTACACTAGCCAAGCGCACTACTATTCCTATCGAGGATAATTGCGCTTTCAAAGATCCTATGGATAAAAAATTGGAGGGTTTGCTTAAAAAGATTTTTGTACAGCAAGGTTACCTCCTGCAACCTATTTCGTGCATTATTCCTGTCACTACAGCAGCGTGGTTCTGGTTCGAGGAACTAGAAAAGTCGCTCAGTAGAGAGACTCCGTATGAGGAGGTTATGGACAGAATTCACGCACTGAAGTTAGCTAATTCCTTTATTTTAGATGCCGCTTTGCAGTTAGCAAGATTAGCGGCGAAAAATTCAGGGTTTGCAATTGTGGCGCGCAGAGCGCTCTGGCTAAAGTCTTGGTCAGCGGATGTATCTTCCAAGACAAAATTGCTTAATATCCCTTTCAAAGGTAAAACCCTTTTTGGGCCAGAATTGAAAGAGATTATCTCAGACATCACTGGGGTTAAGGGCCACGCCCTTCCACAAGATAGGCCTTTCAAGGCCAAGAATAAGTCTAATTTTCGTTCCTTTTGCAATTTCAGGAACGGACCGGCCTCCAACTCTGCAGCCTCTAGACAAGAGGGTAATGCTTCACAAACCAAACCAGCTTGGAAACCGATGCAAGGCTGGAACAAGGGTCAGCAGGCCAAGAAGCCTGCTGCTGCTACCAAAACAGCATGAAAGGAGTAGCCCCCGATCCGGGACCGGATCTAGTAGGGGGGCAGACTCTCTCTCTTTGCTCAGGCTTGGGCAAGAGATGTTCAGGACCCCTGGGCACTAGAAATAGTTTCTCAGGGTTATCTGCTGGAATTCAAAAAACTACCCCCAAGGGAAGGTTCCACATGTCTCACTTATCTTCAAACCAAATAAAGAGACAGGCATTCTTACATTGTGTAGAAGACCTGTTAAAAATGGGAGTGATACACCCAGTTCCAACCGTGGAACAAGGAATGGGTTTTTACTCAAATCTGTTGTAGTTCCCAAAAAAGAGGGAACTTTCAGACCAATTCTGGATTTAAAGTTCCTAAACAAATTTCTCAGAGTGCCATCGTTCAAAATGGAAACTATTCGAACGATTTTACCTACAATCCAGGAGGGTCAATTTATGACTACCGTGGATCTAAAGGATGCGTATCTACATATTCCTATCCACAAAGATCATCATCAGTTCCTAAGGTTCGCCTTTCTGGACAAACATTACCAGTTTGTGTCTCTCCCATTCGGGCTAGCCACTGCTCCAAGGATTTTCACAAAGGTACTCGGGTCCCTTCTAGCGGTTCTAAGACCAAGGGGCATTGCAGTGGCACCTTACTTGGACGACATTCTGATACAAGCGTCGTCTCTTTCAAAGGCAAAGGCTCACACAGACATCGTTCTGGCCTTTCTCAGATCTCACGGATGGAAAGTGAACATAGAAAAAAGTTCCCTGTCTCCGTCGACAAGAGTTCTTTTCTTGGGGACAATAATAGATTCCTTAGAAATGAAGATTTTCCTGACAGATGTCAGAAAGTCAAAGCTTCTAAACGCTTGTCAAGTTCTTCACTCTGTTCCACGACCTTCCATAGCTCAGTGCATGGAAGTAGTAGGGTTGATGGTTGCAGCAATGGACATAGTTCCTTTTGCGCGAATTCATTTAAGACCATTACAACTGTGCATGCTGAAACAGTGGAATGGGGACTATACAGACTTGTCTCCAGTGATTCAAGTAGATCAGAAGACCAGAGACTCACTCCGTTGGTGGCTAACCCAGGATCACCTGTCCCAGGGAATGAGCTTCCGCAGACCAGAGTGGGTCATCGTCACGACCGACGCCAGTCTAGTGGGCTGGGGCGGGGTCTGGGACTCCCTGAAAGCTCAGGGGCTATGGTCTCGGGAAGAGTCCTCTTCTCCCGATAAACATTCTGGAACTGAGAGCGATATTCAATACTCTCAGGGCTTGGCCTCAACTAGCAAAGGCCAGATTCATAAGATTCCAATCAGACAACATGACGACTGTTGCTTACATCAACCATCAGGGGGGAACAAGGAGTTCCCTGGCGATGAGAGAAGTGACCAAAATCATAAAATGGGCGGGAGGATCACTCCTGCCACCTATCTGCGATCCACATCCCAGGAGTGGAAAACTGGGAGGCGGATTATCTGAGTCGTCAGACATTCCACCGGGGGAGTGGGAACTCCACCCGGAGATATTTGCCCAGTTGACTCAATTATGGGGCATTCCAGACATGGATCTGATGGCGTCTCGTCAGAACTTCAAGGTTCCTTGCTACGGGTCCAGATCCAGGGATCCCAAGGAGACTCTAGTGGATGCATTAGTAGCGCCTTGGACCTTCAACCTAGCTTATGTGTTTCCACCGTTTCCTCTCATTCCCAGGCTGGTAGCCAGGATCAAGCAGGAGAGGGCCTCGGTGATCTTGATAGCTCCTGCGTGGCCACGCAGGACTTGGTATGCAGACCTGGTGAATATGTCATCGGCTCCACCATGGAAGCTACCTTTGAGACAGGATCTTCTAGTAAAAGGTCCATTCGAACATCCAAATCTAGTTTCCCTCCAGCCAAAGGCTTGGAAATTGAACACTTGATTTTATCTAAGCGTGGGTTTTCGGATTCTGTAATAGATACTCTGGTACAAGCAAGAAAACCTGTAACTAGAAAAATTTACCATAAAATATGGAAAAGATATATCTGGTGTGAATCCAAGGGATTCTCATGGAGTAAGATCAAAATTCCTAGGATCCTTTCCTTTCTACAAGAAGGTTTGGATAAGGGATTATCAGCGAGTTCTCTAAAGGGACAGATTTCTGCTTTATCTGTCTTGTTACACAAACGACTGGCAGCTTTGCCTGATGTTCAAGCTTTTGTTCAGGCTTTGGTCAGGATCAAGCCTGTTTACAGACCTTTGACTCCTACCTGGAGTCTGAATTTAGTTCTTTCAGTTCTTCAAGGGGTTCCGTTTGAACCCTTACATTCCATAGATATCAAGATGTTATCTTGGAAAGTTCTGTTTTTGGTTGCTATTTCTTCTGCTAGAAGAGTTTCTGAGTTATCTGCTTTGCAGTGTAATCCGCCCTATCTGGTGTTCCATTCAGATAAGGTTGTTTTGCGTACTAAACCTGGTTTCCTTCCAAAGGTTGTTTCCAACAAGAATATTAACCAGAAAATAGTTGTGCCTTCTTTGTGTCCAAATCCAGTTTCAAAGAAGGAACGTTTGTTACACAATTTAGATGTAGTTCGTGCTTTAAAGTTCTATTTAGAAGCAACAAAGGATTTCAGACAAACGTCTTCTCTGTTTGTCGTTTATTCTGGCAAGAGGAGAGGTCAAAAAGCTACTGCTACCTCTCTTTCCTTTTGGCTAAAAAGCATCATCCGATTGGCTTACGAGACTGCCAGAAGGCAGCCTCCTGAATGCATCACAGCTCACTCTACTAGGGCTGTGGTTTCCACATGGGCCTTCAAGAACGAGGCTTCTGTTGATCAGATATGTAAGGCAGCGACTTGGTCTTTTGCCAAATTCTACAAATTTTATACTTTTGCTTCTTCGGAGGCTATTTTTGGGAGAAAGGTTTTGCAAGCCGTGGTGCCTTCTGCTTAGGTAACCTGATTGGCTCCCTCCCTTCATCCGTGTCCTAGAGCTTTGGTATTGGTTCCCACAAGTTATGGATGACGCCGTGGACCGGACACACCAATGTTGGAGAAAACAGAATTTATGCTTACTTGATAAATTACTTTCTCCAACTGTGTGTCCAGTCCCACGGCCCGCCCTGGTTTTTTTTAATCAGGTTTGATGAATTTCTTTCTTTAACTACAGTCACCACGGCACCTTATGGTTTCTCCTGTTTTTTCTCCTGTCCGTCGGTCGAATGACTGGGGTGGGCGGAGCCTAGGAGGGACTGTATGGACAGCTTTTGCTGTGCTCTTTGCCATTTCCTGTTGGGGAAGAGAATATTCCCACAAGTTATGGATGATGCCGTGGACCGGACACACCGTTGGAGAAAGTAATTTATCAGGTAAGCATAAATTCTGTTTTTTTAAGGGACGTTAAAAACACTAAGAATGTATTATACAATGTAAATGTGTAGTTAAAAACAAAACACAAACCACACAACAAAACTTTGCAATACACTTTCAAGGATTTATTTTGTACCTATTTCCTGTAATTTGATTGTGGGCTTTCCAATTCCTGTTAAAAGTAAAAATGCAGACTCCACACTTAAAAGGGACACAAAACCCAAATATTTTTCTTTCATGTTATCAGATAGAGCATGCCATTTTAAGCAACTTTCTAATTTATTCCTATTATACATTTTTCTTCGTTCTCTTGCTATCTTTAATTGAGAAAGCAGGAATGTAACGCATAGGAGCCAGACCATTTTTGGATCAGCAACTGGGTAGCGCTTGCTGATGATTGGTGGCTATATTTAGCCACCAATCATATCCATACTCCTGCTTTAAAAAAAAAAAAAAAAAAAATAGAACGAATGAAGAAAAAACATAATTTATGTAAGAACTTACCTGATAAATTCATTTCTTTCATGTTAGCAAGAGTCCATGAGCTAGTGACGTATGGGATATACATTCCTACCAGGAGGGGCAAAGTTTCCCAAACCTCAAAATGCCTATAAATACACCCCTCACCACACCCACAAATCAGTTTAACGAATAGCCAAGAAGTGGGGTGATAAGAAAAAAGTGCGAAAGCATAAAAATAAGGAATTGGAATAATTGTGCTTTATACAAAAAAAATCATAACCACCACAAAAAAAGGGTGGGCCTCATGGACTCTTGCTAATATGAAAGAAATTAATTTATCAGGTAAGTTCTTACATAAATTATGTTTTCTTTCATGTAATTTGCAAGAGTCCATGAGCTAGTGACGTATGGGATAATAAATACCCAAGATGTGGAACTTCCACGCAAGAGTCACTAGAGAGGGAGGGATAAAATAAAGACAGCCAATTCCGCTGAAAAAATAATCCACGCCCCAAAATAAAGTTTTAATCTTATAATGAAAAAAACTGAAATTATAAGCAGAAGAATCAAACTGAAACAGCTGCCTGAAGTACTTTTCTACCAAAAACTGCTTCAGAAGAAGAAAACACATCAAAATGGTAGAATTTAGTAAAAGTATGCAAAGAAGACAAAGTTGCTGCTTTGCAAATCTGATTAACCGAAGCTTCAAACGCCCAGGAAGTAGAAACTGACCTAGTAGAATGAGCTGTAATCCTTTGAGGCGGAGTTTTACCCGACTCAACATAAGCATGATGAATCAAAGATTTTAACCAAGACGCCAAAGAAATGGCAGAGGCCTTCTGACCTTTCCTGGAACCGGAAAAGATAACAAATAGACTAGAAGTCTTTCGGAAATCTTTAGTAGCTTCAACATAATATTTCAAAGCTCTAACTACATCCAAAGAATGTAACGATCTTTCCTTAGAATTCTTAGGATTAGGACACAATGAAGGAACCACAATTTCTTTCATGTAATTAGCAAGAGTCCATGAGCTAGTGACGTATGGGATATACATTCCTACCAGGAGGGGCAAAGTTTCCCAAACCTCAAAATGCCTATAAATACACCCCTCACCACACCCACAATTCAGTTTTACAAACTTTGCCTCCGATGGAGGTGGTGAAGTAAGTTTGTGCTAGATTCTACGTTGATATGCGCTCCGCAGCAAGTTGGAGCCCGGTTTTCCTCTCAGCGTGCAGTGAATGTCAGAGGGATGTGAGGAGAGTATTGCCTATTTGAATGCAGTGATCTCTTTCTACGGGGTCTATTTCATAGGTTCTCTGTTATCGGTCGTAGAGATTCATCTCTTACCTCCCTTTTCAGATCGACGATATACTCTTATATATACCATTACCTCTGCTGATTCTCGTTTCAGTACTGGTTTGGCTTTCTACAAACATGTAGATGAGTGTCCTGGGTAAGTATATCTTATTTTCTGTGACACTCTAAGCTATGGTTGGGCACTTTGTTTATAAAGTTCTAAATATATGTATTCAAACATTAATTTGCCTTGACTCAGAATGTTCAACTTTCCTTATTTTTCAGACAGTCAGTTTCATATTTGGGATAATGCATTTGATTTAATCATTTTTTCTTACCTTCAAAAATTTGACTTTTTTCCCTGTGGGCTGTTAGGCTTGCGGGGGCTGAAAATGCTTCATTTTATTGCGTCATTCTTGGCGCGGACTTTTTTGGCGCAAAAATTCTTTTCCGTTTCCGGCGTCATACGTGTCGCCGGAAGTTGCATCATTTTTTGACGTTATTTTGCGCCAAAAATGTCGGCCTTCCGGATGTGGCGTCATTTTTGGCGCCAAAAAGCATTTAGGCGCCAAATAATGTGGGCGTCTTATTTGGCGCTAAAAAATATGGGCGTCGCTTTTGTCTCCACATTATTTAAGTCTCATTTTTCATTGCTTCTGGTTGCTAGAAGCTTGTTCTTTGGCATTTTTTCCCATTCCTGAAACTGTCATTTAAGGAATTTGTTCAATTTTGCTTTATATGTTGTTGTTTTTTCTCTTACATATTGCAAGATGTCTCACGTTGCATCTGAGTCAGAAGATACTACAGGAAAATCGCTGTCTAGTGCTGGATCTACCAAAGCTAAGTGTATCTGCTGTAAACCTTTGGTAGCTATTCCTCCAGCTGTTGTTTGTATTGATTGTCATGACAAACTTGTTAATGCAGATAATATTTCCTTTAGTAAAGTACCATTGCCTGTTGCAGTTCCTTCAACATCTAAGGTGCAGAATGTTCCTGATGACATAAGAGATTTTGTTTCTGAATCCATAAAGAAGGCTATGTCTGTTATTTCTCCTTCTAGTAAACGTAAAAAATCTTTTAAAACTTCTCTCCCTACAGATGAATTTTTAAATGAACATCATCATTCTGATTCTGATGACTCTTCTGGTTCAGAGGATTCTGTCTCAGAGGTTGATGCTGATAAATCTTCATATTTATTTAAAATTGAATTTATTCGTTCTTTACTTAAAGAAGTTCTAATTGCTTTAGAAATAGAGGATTCTGGTCCTCTTGATACCAATTCTAAACGTTTGGATAAGGTATTTAAATCTCCTGTGGTTATTCCAGAAGTTTTTCCTGTTCCTAATGCTATTTCTGCAGTAATTTCCAAAGAATGGGATAAATTGGGTAATTCATTTACTCCTTCTAAACGTTTTTAAGCAATTATATCCTGTGCCGTCTGACAGATTAGAATTTTGGGACAAAATCCCTAAAGTTGATGGGGCTATTTCTACCCTTGCTAAACGTACTACTATTCCTACGTCAGATGGTACTTCGTTTAAGGATCCTTTAGATAGGAAAATTGAATCCTTTCTAAGAAAAGCTTATCTGTGTTCAGGTAATCTTCTTAGACCTGCTATATCTTTGGCTGATGTTGCTGCAGCTTCATCTTTTTGGTTGGAAACCTTAGCGCAACAAGTAACACATCATGATTCTCATGATATTATTATTCTTCTTCAGCATGCTAATAATTTTATCTGTGATGCCATCTTTGATATTATCAGGGTTGATGTCAGGTTTATGTCTCTAGCTATTTTAGCTAGAAGAGCTTTATGGCTTAAGACTTGGAATGCTGATATGGCTTCTAAATCAACTCTACTTTCCATTTCTTTCCAGGGTAACAAATTATTTGGTTCTCAGTTGGATTCTATTATTTCAACTGTTACTGGTGGGAAAGGAACTTTTTTACCACAGGATAAAAAATCTAAGGGTAAAAAACAGAGCTAATAATCGTTTTCGTTCCTTTCGTTTCAACAAAGAACAAAAACCTGATCCTTCATCCTCAGGAGCAGTTTCAGTTTGGAAACCATCTCCAATCTGGAATAAATCCAAGCCAGCCAGAAAGGCAAAGCCTGCTTCTAAGTCCACATGAAGGTGCGGCCCTCATTCCAGCTCAGCTGGTAGGGGGCAGGTTACGTTTTTTCAAAGAAATTTGGATCAATTCTGTTCACAATCTTTGGATTCAGAACATTGTTTCAGAAGGGTACATAATTGGTTTCAAGATGAGACCTCCTGCAAAGAGATTTTTTCTTTCCCGTGTCCCAGTAAATCCAGTAAAAGCTCAAGCATTTCTGAATTGTGTTTCAGATCTAGAGTTGACTGGAGTAATTATGCCAGTTCCAGTTCAGGAACAGGGGATGGGGTTTTATTCAAATCTCTTCATTGTACCAAAGAAGGAGAATTCCTTCAGACCAGTTCTGGATCTAAAAATATTGAATCGTTATGTAAGGATACCAACGTTCAAGATGGTAACTGTAAGGACTATCTTGCCTTTTGTTCAGCAAGGGAATTATATGTCCACAATAGATTTACAGGATGCATATCTGCATATTCCGATTCATCCGGATCATTATCGGTTCCTGAGATTCTCTTTTCTGGACAAGCATTACCAGTTTGTGGCTCTGCCGTTTGGCCTTGCTACAGCTCCAAGAATTTTTACAAAGGTTCTCGGTGCCCTTCTGTCTGTAATCAGAGAACAGGGTATTGTGGTATTTCCTTATTTGGACGATATCTTGGTACTTGCTCAGTCTTTACATTTAGCAGAATTTCATACGAATCGACTTGTGTTGTTTCTTCAAGATCATGGTTGGAGGATCAATTTACCAAAAAGTTCATTGATTCCTCAGACAAGGGTAACCTTTCTGGGTTTCCAAATAGATTCAGTGTCCATGACTCTGTCTTTAACAGACAAGAGGCGTCTAAAACTGATGGCAGCTTGTCGAAACCTTCAGTCACAATCATTCCCTTCGGTAGCCTTATGCATGGAAATTCTAGGTCTTATGACTGCTGCATCGGACGCGATCCCCTTTGCTCGTTTTCACATGCGACCTCTTCAGCTTTGTATGCTGAATCAATGGTGCAAGGATTACACAAAGATATCTCAATTAATATCTTTAAAACCGATTGTTCGACACTCTCTAACGTGGTGGACAGATCACCATCGTTTAATTCAGGGGGCTTCTTTTGTGCTTCCGACCTGGACTGTAATTTCAACAGATGCAAGTCTCTCAGGTTGGGGAGCTGTGTGGGGATCTCTGACGGCACAAGGAGTTTGGGAATCTCAGGAGGTGAGATTACCGATCAATATTTTGGAACTCCGTGCAATTTTCAGAGCTCTTCAGTTTTGGCCTCTTCTGAAGAGAGAATCGTTCATTTGTTTTCAGACAGACAATGTCACAACTGTGGCATACATCAATCATCAAGGAGGAACTCACAGTCCTCTGGCTATGAAAGAAGTATCTCGAATTTTGGTTTGGGGCGGAATCCAGCTCCTGTCTAATCTCTGCGGTTCATATCCCAGGTGTAGACAATTGGGAAGCGGATTATCTCAGTCGCCAAACGTTGCATCCGGGCGAATGGTCTCTTCACCCAGAGGTATTTCTTCAGATCGTTCAAATGTGGGAACTTCCAGAAATAGATTTGATGGCGTCCCATCTAAACAAGAAACTTCCCAGGTATCTGTCCAGATCCCGGGATCCTCAGGCGGAGGCAGTGGATGCATTATCACTTCCTTGGAAGTATCATCCTGCCTATATCTTTCCGCCTCTAGTTCTTCTTCCAAGAGTAATCTCCAAGATTCTGAAGGAATGCTCGTTTGTTCTGCTGGTAGCTCCGGCATGGCCTCAAAGGTTTTGGTATGCGGATCTTGTCCGGATGGCCTCTTGCCAACCGTGGACTCTTCCGTTAAGACCAGACCTTCTGTCACAAGGTCCTTTTTTCCATCAGGATCTGAAATCCTTAAATTTAAAGGTATGGAGATTGAACGCTTGATTCTTCGTCAAAGAGGTTTCTCTGACGCTGTGATTAATACTATGTTACAGGCTCGTAAATCTGTATCTAGAGAGATATATTATAGAGTCTGGAAGTCTTATATTTCTTGGTGTATTTCTCATCATTTTTCTTGGCATTCTTTTAGAATTCCGAGAATTTTACAGTTTCTTCAGGATGGTTTAGATAAAGGTTTATCCGCAAGTTCTTTGAAAGGACAAATCTCTGCTCTTTCTGTTCTTTTTCACAGAAAGATTGCTATTCTTCCTGATATTCATTGTTTTGTACAAGCTTTGGTTCGTATAAAACCTGTCATTAAGTCAATTTCTCCTCCTTGGAGTTTGAATTTGGTTCTGGGGGCTCTTCAAGCTCCTCCGTTTGAACCTATGCATTCATTGGACATTAAATTACTTTCTTGGAAAGTTTTGTTCCTTTTGGCCATCTCTTCTGCCAGAAGAGTTTCTGAATTATCTGCTCTTTCTTGTGAGTCTCCTTTTCTGATTTTTCATCAGGATAAGGCGGTGTTGCGAACTTCTTTTGAATTTTTACCTAAAGTTGTGAATTCCAACAACATTAGTAGAGAAATTGTGGTTCCTTCATTATGTCCTAATCCTAAGAATTCTAAGGAGAAATCGTTGCATTCTTTGGATGTTGTTAGAGCTTTGAAATATTATGTTGAAGCTACTAAATCTTTCAGAAAGACTTCTAGTCTATTTGTTATCTTTTCCGGTTCTAGAAAAGACCAGAAAGCTTCTGCCATTTCTTTGGCATCTTGGTTGAAATCTTTAATTCATCTTGCCTATGTTGAGTCGGGTAAAACTCCCGCCTCAGAGAATTACAGCTCATTCTACTAGGTCAGTTTCTACTTCCTGGGCGTTTAGGAATGAAGCTTCGGTTGATCAGATTTGCAAAGCAGCAACTTGGTCCTCTTTGCATACTTTTACTAAATTCTACCATTTTGATGTATTTTCTTCTTCTGAAGCAGTCTTTGGTAGAAAAGTACTTCAGGCAGCGGTTTCAGTTTGAATCTTCTGCTTATGTTTTTCGTTAAACTTTATTTTGGGTGTGGATTATTTTCAGCAGGAATTGGCTGTCTTTATTTTATCCCTCCCTCTCTAGTGACTCTTGTGTGGAAAGATCCACATCTTGGGTAATCATTATCCCATACGTCACTAGCTCATGGACTCTTGCTAATTACATGAAAGAAAACATAATTTATGTAAGAACTTACCTGATAAATTCATTTCTTTCATATTAGCAAGAGTCCATGAGGCCCGCCCTTTTTTTGTGGTGGTTATGATTTTGTATAAAGCACAATTATTCCAATTCCTTATTTTATATGCTTTCGCACTTTTTTATCACCCCACTTCTTGGCTATTCGTTAAACTGAATTGTGGGTGTGGTGAGGGGTGTATTTATAGGCATTTTGAGGTTTGGGAAACTTTGCCCCTCCTGGTAGGAATGTATATCCCATACGTCACTAGCTCATGGACTCTTGCTAATATGAAAGAAATGAATTTATCAGGTAAGTTCTTACATAAATTATGTTTTCTCTACTAATGTTGTTAGAATTCACAACTTTAGGTAAAAATTTAAATGAAGTCCGCAACACCGCCTTATCCTGATGAAAAATCAGAAAAGGAGATTCACAAGAAAGAGCAGATAACTCAGAAGCTCTTCTAGCAGAAGAGATGGCCAAAAGGAACAACACTTTCCAAGAAAGTAATTTAATATCCAGAGAATGCATAGGTTCAAACGGAGGAGCTTGTAAAGCCCCCAGAACCAAATTCAAACTCCAAGGAGGAGAGATTGACTTAATGACAGGTTTTATACGAACCAAAGCCTGTACAAAACAATGAATATCAGGAAGATTAGCAATCTTTCTGTGAAACAGCACAGAAAGAGCAGAAATTTGTCCTTTCAAAGAACTTGCAGACAAACCTTTATCCAGACCATCCTGAAGAAATTGTAAAATTCTAGGAATTCTAAAAGAATGCCAGGAAAATTGATGAGAAGAGCACCAAGAAATGTAAGTCTTCCAGACTCAATAATATATCTTCCTAGACACAGATTTACGAGCCTGTAACATAGTATTAATTACGGAGTCAGAGAAACCTCTATGACTGAGAATCAAGCGTTCAATCTCCATACCTTCAAATTTAATGATTTGAGATCCTGATGGAAAAAAGGACCTTGAGCTAGAAGGTCTGGTCTTAACGGAAGAGTCCAAGGTTGGCAAGTAGCCATCCGAACAAGATCTGCATACCAAAACCTGTGAGGCCATGCTGGAGCCACCAGCAGAACAAACAAACGCTCTTTAAGAATCTTGGAGATCACTCTTGGAAGAAGAACTAGAAGCGGAAAGATATAGGCAGGATGATACTTCCAAGGAAGTGACAATGCATCCACTGCCTCCGCCTGAGGATCCCTGGATCTGGACAGATACCTGGGAAGTTTCTTGTTTAGATGAGAGGCCATCAGATCTATTTCTGGAAGACCCCAGATTTGAATAATCTGAAGAAATACCTCTGGGTGAAGAGACCATTCGCCCGGATGTAACGTCTGGCGACTGAGATAATCCGCTTCCCAATTCTCTATACCTGGGATGTGAAACGCAGAAATTAGACAGGAGCTGGATTCCGCCCATACAAGTATCCGAGATACTTCTTTCATAGCCAGAGGACTGTGAGTCCCCCCTTGATGATTGACATATGCCACGGTTGTGACATCGTCCGTCTGAAAACAAATGAACGATTCTCTCTTCAGAAGAGGCCACGACTGAAGAGCTCTGAAAATCGCACGGAGTTCCAAAATGTTGATTGGTAATCTCGCCTCCTGAGATTCCCAAACCCCCTGCGCTGTCAGAGACCCCCATACAGCTCCCCAACCTGTCAGACTCGCATCTGTTGAGATCACAGTCCAGGTTGGAAGAACAAAAGAAGCCCCTTGAACTAAACGATGGTGATCTGTCCACCACGTCAGAGAGTATCGTACAATCGGATTTAAAGATATTAACTGTAATATCTTTGTATAATCCCTGCACCACTGGTTCTGCATACAAAGCTGAAGAGGTCGCATGTGAAAAAGAGCAAAGGGGATCGCGTCCGATGCAGCAGTCATAAGACCTAGAATTTCCATGCATAAGGCTACCGAAGGGAATGATTGAGACTGAAGGTTTTCGAAAGGCTGAAACCAATTTCAGACGTCTCTTGTCCGTCAGAGACAAAGTCATGGACACTGAATCGATTTGGAAACCTAAAACGGTTACCCTTGTCTGAGGAAACAATGAACTCTTTGGTAAATTGATCCTCCAACCATGTTCTTGAAGAAATGACAAGTCGAATCGTATGAAATTCTGCTAAATGTGAAGACTGAGCAAGTACCAAGATATCGTCCAAATAAGGAAATACCACAATACCCTGCTCTCTGATTACAGATAGAAGGGCACCGAGCACCTTTGAAAAAAATCCTTGGAGCTGTTGCTAGGCCGAACGGCAGAGCCACAAACTGGTAATGCTTGTCTACAAAAGAGAATCTCAGAAACTGAAAGTGATCTGGATGAATCGGAATATGCAGATATGCATCCTGTAAATCTATTGTGGACATATAATGCCGTTGCTGAACAAAAGGCAGAATACTCCTTATAGTTACCATTTTGAAAGTTGGTATCCTTACATAACTATTCAATATTTTTAAATCCAGAACTGGTCTGAAGGAATTCTCCTTCTTTGGTACAATGAATAGATTGGAGTAAAACCCCAGACCCTGTTCCAGAACTGGAACTGGCACAATTACTCCAGCCAACTATAGATCTGAAACACAATTCAGAAATGCTTGAGCTTTCACTGGGTTTATTGGAATGCGAGAAAGAAAAAGTCTTCTTGCAGGAGGCCTTACCTTGAAACCTATTCTGTACCCTTGTGAAACAATGTTCTGAATCCAAAGATTGTGAATCGAATTGATCCAAATTTCTTTGAAAAATCGTAATCTGCCCCCTACCAGCTGTGCTGGAATGAGGGCCGCACCTTCATGTGGACTTGGGAGCTGGCTTTGGCTTTCTGAAAGGCTTGGATTTATTCCAGACTGGAGATGGTTTCCAAACAGAAACCGTTCCTTTAGGGGAAGGATCAGGCTTCTGTTCCTTATTCTGACGAAAGGAACGAAAACGATTAGCAGCCCTATATTTACCTTTAGATTTTTTTATCCTGAGGTAAAAAAGTTCCTTCCCCCCAGTAACAGTTGAAATAATAGAATCCAACTGGGAACCAAACAATTTATTACCTTGGAAAGAAAGGGAAAGCAAAGTTGACTTAGAAGACATATCTGCATTCCAAGTTTTAAGCCATAAAGGTCTTCTAGCTAAAATAGCTAAAGACATATACCTGACATCAACTCTAATGATATCAAAGATGGCATCACAAATAAAGTTATTAGCATGTTGAAGAAGTTTAACAATGCTATGAGTATTATGATCTGACACTTTTTGTGCCAAAGCCTCCAACCAAAAAGTTGAAGCTGCCGCAACATCAGCCAAAGAAATAGCAGGCCTAAGAAGATTACCTGAACATAAATAAGCTTTCCTTAGAAAGGATTCAATCTTCCTATCTAAAGGATCCTTAAAGGAAGTACTATCTGCCGTAGGAATAGTAGTACGTTTAGCGAGAGTAGAGATAGCCCCATCAACTTTAGGGATTTTGTCCCAAAACTCTAATCTGTCAGATGGCACAGGATACAATTTCTTAAACCTTTTAGAAGGAGTAAATGAATTACCCAGATTATTCCATTCCCTAGAAATTACTTCAGAAATAGCATCAGGGACAGGAAAAACTTCCGGAATAACTGTAGGAGGTTTAAAAACCGAATTTAAACGCTTAGTGGATTTAGTATCAAGAGGACTAGATTCCTCCATCTCTAATGCGATTAAAACTTCTTTAAGTAAAGAACGAATAAATTCCATTTAAAATAAATATGAAGATTTATCAGTGTCAATATCGGAGACAGAATCCTCTGAACCAGAAAAATCATCATCAGAAACAGACAAATCAGAATGATGATGTTCATTTAAAAATTCATCTGAAAAATGTTTACGTTTACTGGAAAGAGGAATAACAGACATAGCCTTCCTAATAGATTTAGAAACAACATCTCTTATATTAACAGGAACATCCTGAGTATTAGATGTTGATGGAACAGCAACAGGTAATGGAATATTACTAATGGAAATACTATCTGCATTAGCAAGCTTATCATGACATTCATCACAAACTACAGCCGGAGGAACAGTTACCACAAGTTTACAGCAAATACACTTAACTTTGGTAGAACCAGCATCAGGCAGCGTTTTTACAGAAGTAGCTTCTGATCCAGGGTCAATCTGAGACATCTTGCAATATGTAAGAGAAAAAACAACATATAAAGCAAAATCTATCAAATTCCTTAAAAGACAGTTTCATGAATGGGAAAAAATGCCAATGAACAAGCCTTTAGCAACCAGAAGCAAATGAAAAATGATACTTAAATAATGTGAGAAAAGGTGGAGACAATAATGACGCCCACATTTTTTAGCGCCAAAAGAGACGCCCACATTATTGGCGCCTAAATGTTTTTGGCGCCAAGAATGACACCACATCCGGTGACACCAACATTTTTGGCGCAAAACGTCAAAAAAATTACGCAAACACAAACAACTTCTGGGGACAAGTATGACGCCGGAAATGACAAAGAATTTTTTTGCGCCAAAAAAGTCCCCGCCAAGAATGACTCAATAAAATGAAGCATTTTCAGCCCCCGCGAGCCTAACAGCCCACAGGGAAAAAAGTCAATTTTAAGGTAAGAAAAAATGTTTTATTCATATGCATTATCCCAAATAATGAAACTGACTGTCTGAAATAAGGAATATTGATCATCCTGAATCAAGGCAAATAAATGTTTAAACACATATATTTAGAACTTTATATAAAAGTGCCCAACCATAGCTTAGAGTGTCACAAAAAATAAGACTTACTTACCCCAGGACACTCATCTACATGTAGTAGAAAGCCAAACCAGTACTGAAACGAGAATCAGTAGAGGTAATGGTATATAAGAGTATATCGTCGATCTGAAAAGGGAGGTAAGAGATGAATCTCTACGACCCATAACAGAGAACCTATGAAATAGATCCCGTAGAAGGAGACCATTGAATTCAAATAGGCAATACTCTCTTCACATCCCTCTGACATTCACTGCACACTGAGAAGAAAACCGGGCTCCAGCCTGCTGCGAAGCGCATATCAACGTAGAATCTAGCACAAACTTACTTCACCACCTCCACGGGAGGCAAAGTTTGTAAAACTGATTTGTGGGTGTGGTGAGGGGTGTATTTATAGGCATTTTGAGGTTTGGGAAACTTTGCCCCTCCTGGTAGGAATGTATATCCCATACGTCACTAGCTCATGGACTCTTGCTAATTACATGAAAGAAATGTATATTTGGAGTAAATTAGAAAGTTGCTTAAAATTGCGTGCTTTATTTTAATCGTGAAAGAAAAAAATTGGGTTTTGTGTCCCTTTAACACTGCTCAGTCATTGGTTTCACATTTTACTAACTAACTTATGACCTGTCCTCAGCAGAGAGGGAAACCTAGTTTACAACGTGGCAGTGCTTATCATTGCTGTATGTATAGTAAAACTTTACACTTATATTTTCAATATGTAAACAACCAATATAATTTTAAAAATACATTCAAAACTTTCTTGGAGTTGAATGCATCATTCTAGCTATTTATTTAGTGTTTAAAGAGACACTAAAGTCAAAATTAAAAGAAAAAAGCATGCAATTAACAAAAAAAACAACTTTCCAAAATACTTCAAAATGTGCACTTTTTTTAAAAAAAAAATAATTACATGCACACTTTCTGTAAGCTCCAGTCCCTACTGGCACCTTCCAAAGTTCACAGTATATACACATATATGCATGTTGTGATTGGCTGATGGCTGTCACATGATACAGGGGGGAGAAAAAAAAAGAATAAACTGAAATTTGCCAGAAAATATTCTACTGCTCATTTAAAATTCAAAGTAAGTGATATTATATTGTCTTTTTATTGTGTATTTGTCAATTATTCAAATCTACTGTATTTACTGGCACTTTAATATACCTTTAAAGGGTGACTCTGTTCAAAACCTCATATTTATAAGCCCAGTCACCTATATATATGCTTTTAAACATAACAAGTTGAGTTTACCACAAGCTTTTGCAAAGGTGTTTTTATATTACCTCATCGATCATCTTTCTGGCATTAGCTGTGGTGTAGTCTCCAGCAAAGAAAACCACCAAGCAGGACTCCTCACTCTTCTTCTGCCTCTGTCCCCAGGTCACTGGAATAATGCTCTTATTTACATCTGTAGAAATCCTCACAGCTTTCAGTTCTTCAGAATCAGGCAGTGGAATATAGTCAGAGATCGCAGCGTCACTGGCCAGAAGACTCCAGTTTGTTTCTCCTGATACAGGGGTGAAATCATGGACATTGCTCCACGTGTTGTTAAAGATGCTTAATCCAGCAGCCTTGAACTGAAATGCCAGTTCTGGGTAATAGTACTGGAAACATCCAAACTTCATGCCGGTGGATGACTCTATTATTGGCTGGGTGGTGCAGGATAAAAACACATCCATTTTTCTGCAGTCTCTGGTGCGAAATTGCTGGCAGGCAACAACGCATTTGCAGTCTTTACAGTCCCGAAAGAATACACTGCCTTTAACAGGCCCAAGAAATATGTGGCAGTTTGTACAGTCATCTATAGTGATAGTTGCAGAATGATCAAAAATATAGATGTTACAGTTTTCACACTCTTGTATAACAAACTGTTGGCCAGCAACTTTATCAGGCAATCGTCCTACAGTCTGATCCTTCAACCCATTAAACATGTAATCCTTTGGATCTACCTAGTCAGAAGGAAAGAAATAAATAAAGGTTATTATGTAAGTACAGCTAATACCTGTCAATATACATAACAAATGGTGTATCCTATGTCATTGTCACTATGATTTCTAGAAATCAAAAATAATTTTCTAATGTGTTGATAATTAAGACCATCTTTACAAAAAGGCAGGAAACCAGCGAGTCATTCAAATAACCAATTAAATAATCTTGCCACATTAAAATTGCACATCTTATGTATTTGATGGAACCATGGCTAATTTGGAAAACTTCATTTGAGATAGGGAACTGAGGCTTATTTGTTTGTCCAAAAATGTATAACATCTCCTTCAATATTAAAGCCATATGGTCTCTGTTTTCAATTCCTCTGGGAATTAGACAAACAACATCAATGATCTGCCAACTGAAGGTAGCAACATTTTGATTAAGATTAAAAATGAAGTGCCTGGCCAAATCTGAGCATTCATTCCCTGTGTTAAAGTCATTTAAATATTCTCTAATGCAAACTTGTGCCTCTCTTGTTGAACAAACATATTGTAATTTACATTGAGAGCATTCTACAAAGTACACCACATAAGAAGCGTGACAATTGGTGCAACATTTATGTTGATAAACCCTCTTTGTATTTTTAGACTGAAAATGTGAACCAACCTTGATGTGCCTACAGGCTAGATATTTACCAGAATTACATTTAAATGACCTTTAGTCATAAGCCAACGGCTAGTGTTTCTACTGGGTGAGATAAGACCACACACATCACAATTAGATACATTTTAAAATTATACACTATTCTGACGTAACAGATGTGAGACTTGATCCATTTGGACAGTATGTATGCCCCTACCCTTGCCCAAACTTGGTTAGAAAAGTCAATAATCCACCAAACAACTTGCACCTAGTGCTTACTGATAGGTGAACATTATTTCTTTGATAATCATGCGAGTTACAGGGACAAGGTACTCTTTAATTGAATGGGGTATCTTAAAATATATTTGCCAGAAAATATTATATATAAATATATGGCAAGGGGGCAATAAGAAGCTACCAATAAAGGGTCAATGCGAGGTATTCATCACTGATATGAAAATCACTTGACAAATGGATAGATATAGCACCACTCTTTTGATAGAGAAGTGCTGCTTTCAAATACAAATATACTGAGTTGGCAGAAGTGCTATTTATTCCAAGGCAGTTGTTTGTGACAAGAGTTTATAATTTAAGGGTGCAAAAAAGGACATTTAATCACCTGCAACAAACATTTTTTCATGGTAAGAAACAAATTGTGCAAAATGTTGCCGGAGGTAGTGTCTGCCTATAACTTAGATACATTTAAAAATAGCTTAGATACATTTATGGCTAAAAACAGAATTCAGTGACATGATTGTTTGTGTTAAATGGGTTGGCTTTCCAATTGTTTAATATAAATTCAATTGTTAACTTCTGTAGTGTAAATCTCTGTTGAATATGATGGAATTAGGTCTTCTTTCAACCTCATCTACTGTAGAAAAAATAAAATAAATAAAAAAGGTAATTTCAGAATGGACACAATTGTCAATCCTATGGCAATACCCTGCTACCTAGGAGGCATAAAAAAGGCTTTAAAGAGGAATTTTGAGTGTATTGTGTTTTAACCCCTTAATGACCGGACCATTTTTCAATTTTCTTACCCTTAATGACAATGGCTATTTTTACATTTCTGCAGTGTTTGCGTTTAGCTGTAATTTTCCTCTTACTCATTTACTGTACCCACACATATTATATACCGTTTTTCTCGTCATTAAATGGACTTTCTAAAGATACCATTATTTTCATCATATCTTATAATTTACTAAAAAAAAAATGATAAAATATGAGGAAAAAATGGAAAAAACACACTTTTTCTAACTTTGACCCCCAAAATCTGTTACACATCTACAATCACCAAAAAACACCCATGCTAAATAGTTTATAAATTTTGTCCTGAGTTTAGAAATACCCAATGTTTACATGTTCTTTGCTTTTTTTTGCAATTTATGGGGCAATAAATACAAGTAGCACTTTGCTATTTCCAAACCACTTTTTTTCAAAATGGGCGCTAGTTACTTTGGAACCCTGATATCTGTCAGGAATACCTGAATATCCCTTGACATGTATATATATTTTGTTTTAGAAGACATCCCAAAGTATTGATCTAGGCCCATTTTGGTATATTTCATGCCACCATTTCACCGCCAAATGCGATAAAAAAAAAAAAAAAAAGTTCACTTTTTCACAAATTTAGTCAAAAACTTTAGGTTTCCCACTGAAATTATTTACAAACAGCTTCTGCAATTATGGCACAAATGGTTGTAAATGCTTCTCTGGGATCCCCTTTTTCAGAAATAACAGACTCATATGGCTTTGTGGTTGCTTTTTGGTAATTAGAAGGCCGCTAAATGCCGCTGCGCACCACACATGTTTTATGCCCAGGAGTGAAGGGGTTAATTAGGGAGCTTGTAGGGTTAATTTTAGCTTTAGTGTAGTGTAGTAGACAACCCCAAGTATTGATCTAGGCCCATTTTGGTATATTTTATGCCACCATTTCACCACCAAATGAGAGCAAATAAAAAAAAAAGCTTTACATTTTTCACAATTTTAGGTTTCTCACTGAAATTATTTACAAACAGCTTGTGCTATTATGGCAGAAATTGTTTTAAAAGCTTCTCTGGGATCCCCTTTGTTCAGAAATAGCAGACTTATATGGCTTTGGCGTTGCTTTTTGGTAATTAGAAGGCCGCTAAATGCTGCTGCGCACCACACATGAATTATGCCCAGCAGTGAAGGGGTTAAATTAGGTAGCTTGTAGGGAGCTTGCAGGGTTAATTTTAGAGATCAGCCTCCCACATGACACATCCCACCCCCTGATCCCTCCCAAACAGCTCTCTTCCCTCCCCCACCCCACAATTGTTACCGCCATCTTAAGTACTGGCAGAAAGTCTGCCAGTACTAAATAAGAGTTTTGTTTTTTTTTTAAATAAAAATTATAAAATATTTTAGTTGTGATGGACCCCTGCCTTAGCACCAACCTCCCTGATCCCCCCCTCCAGCTCTCTAACCCTCTCCCCTACCTAATTACCGCCATCTTGGGTACTGGCAGCTGTCTGCCAGTACCCAGTTTGGCCCCACAAACCAAACTATTTAAATTTTATTTATAACTTTTATTTGTATATTTAATTATTTCTGTAGTGTAGCAGCCCCCCCCACAATACCCCCACCCCCTCCCCCTCCCCGATCCTTTTATATGTAAAAAAAAAAAATTAACTTTTTTTTTAACTTTTTTTTCCCCCCTTCCTTCATTGGTGTCAGTGTGGCTAATGTGCGCACGTGCACGCGCACCAACGTGCACACGCGCTAGTGCGATCGCATCGTGCACGCGCGCGCATCGTGCACGCGCGCGCACACGCTCCCTCCTCCCACCGGACAAAGGCACCATCGGCACCATCACTACCGGTGCAGAGAGGGCCACAGAGTGGCTCTCTCTGCATCAGAGTCTTGTAAAGGGGTATTGCAGGATGCCTCCATATCGAGGCATCACTGCAATACCCTCACAGCTGCTGGAAGTGATTGTGATCACTTCCAGCACTCTGTTAGACAACTGACGTACCAGGTACGTCCATTGTCATTAACTGCTTGTTAATGCATGACGTACCTGGTACGTCAGTTGTCATTAAGGGGTTAAAGAATAGGGGCTACTTTATAGCTATTTCCCGCAATACATTAGTTAGTTGATATACATTTTTTTTTATATATAGTTGTTTTTTATTGGGTTTTCAACAGCATAAGAGAAAAAAACATACAATAGCATTAAACCAACAGTGAGCATGACAGAAATCATATACAATTACAAACAGATCTGGTGGATAAAATAAACTCCTCGAGTCCAGTAGTCGAGTATGCAGTCCATGTGAGATTTAGTCCCTTTATCTGTGCATAAAGGTAGGTGACACAAGAAAATATAGTTTCAGGAATATTACTCATTTCTATAAGTGGACTGTCATTTGTAAATAATAGTGAAGACAGTATGGCTGACCAAGCCTCTGCTTAGCAACCTTGTCTGGCGTGGACAAAGAATTACATTGAAAAACCACCAAAGATTAAAATACTTAAGTCCCAATAAATCAACTAAGGAAAAAGAAGAAAAAATAATAACAATAACAGAATAAATTACAATATCGATAAATAGACCTTGTGCACTCGGGTGAGGAGACGGGCATCACAATGGCTCTGAATAAGCTTGAACGAGAGGTTAATGGGGAGGTATTTATATGGTTAACCTACCATGAGCTTAACTGGGTGTTGATCAGTTGGGCTAACTATGGTTTATATCTATCTAGCTCCCAGAGGAGTAACATGTTCTCATAGAAATCTAATTTGCCGATTTGAAGGTAATGGAATCTTTCTAATATCAAGTCAGAGTTGACCAGTTTCTTCCATTCGCTAATAGTGGGGATTTTAGTGGATTTCCAACATCTGGGAATCATTTGTTTCGCAGTGTTTACCAAAATGTAGAATAGTTGTCTACGGATTTTACATGTTATTTGGGGGGAGTCATGTAGAAGGGCCGTTTCTATGCTTGGGAGGAGTTGTGTGGCAAGAACAGCGTTAATTTCTCGGAAAACTGCTGTCCAGAAGTTTCTTATGGGCACACAGTCCCACCATATATGAGCCATACTTCCAGGTTGACTACAGCCTCTCCAGCATGCATCTGAGCTGCTTCTAAAGATACGCTTAATTTTGGTTGGGGTGAGATACCAGCGGGTGAAAATTTTTATGTTTGTTTCCTTTGCTCTTGAGGAATGTGCGGAGTGTGATAGATTTTCGAATCTATTATGCCAGTCTGCTTTACTTGTGGTTGTGTCTAGCTCCCTGTCCCATCCTGCGGTGTATAAGGGTAAGCTTGGGAACCTATTTTCCAACACTAGTTTATATATAGTTGATGTACATTTTATTATTATTATTCTTTATTTAACAGATTCCGCAGCGATGCCCATGGATACAAGGATAACAGTACAATGGAGAAACAATACGATAAATTACTAAATTTTACAGACAAAATACAGGGGGAATTGAGGGCCCTATTCCCGTGGGAACTTACAATCTAGATACATTATGCCAATTAAAGGGACATTAAACCCAAATGTATTCTTTCATTATTCAGATAGAGAATACAATTTGAAACAACATTCCACATTACTTATATTATCTAAATTTGCTTCATTTTTGAGAAAACCTTTTTGTTTAAGAAATAGCAATGCACATGGGTGAGCCAATCACACGAGGCATCTATGTGCTGCCACCAATCAGCAGCTACGGAACCTATTTAGATATGCTTTTCAGCAAAGAAAATCAAGAGAATGAAGCAAATAAGATAATAGAAGTAATTAAAAAAAGTTGTTTAAAATGGCATGCTCTTTCTAAATCATGAAAGAAAAAAATTTGTTTTATTTTCCCTTTAACCAAAAGTGTGCTTTATCTCTCCATAAAGACGATTCACAATGTTGTTTCCATAGGAAAGTATAGGTTTTGCTACCTTAGAACATTTCAAAATCTTCAATAATGAATGTTGATGTCAAAATCGTGGAGGGGCATATTTTGAAAAGTTGTTTGTTATAAAGTTATGCTTTTTTTTTTTCATTCAAATCTGCAACTACATTAGCTTTTGTTATACATCAAATAATCTACATGCAAACTATTGAGCTGCTTCAATCACACCAAAATAAGTTCTTGAAGGATTCTGCTCTGCACAGTGAGTAGTTTTAGTTTACAGTGTGCAAACTTTATAAAGCCCACTATTGTAAATGAGAAAAGCTGCAGCCACTTTCTTTGATATCCTGCATTGTTAATCTTGTTTCTAGACCAAAACCAAATGAGGTTGGACAAATCATATAATAAGCATAAAAATAACATTATATACACATGCATAGTATACCCATAATGCCCCAGCTCAAATAAATTAATTATTCATTTACAAGTCTTGCTATTGTTTTAGAACTAAAAAAAGGTTAAGTTCACACATGTAAATTGTTATTGCCTTTACACACTGTACAAAGAGATCCATCACATTAGCCTTTAAGGACGTTCCATGCTTCAAGGACATTAGGACGGCATGGAATGTTCTAAAATGTGCAGCCTTTCGTTGTAAGAAAATGCAGTGGATAGGACTGGGGACAGTATATATATATACACAAATATATATATATATATATATATATATATATACACAGGGAGTGCAGAATTATTAGGCAAGTTGTATTTTTGAGGATTAATTTTATTATTGAACAACAACCATGTTCTCAATGAACCCAAAAAACTCATTAATATCAAAGATGAATAGTTTTGGAAGTAGTTTTTAGTTTGTTTTTAGTTATAGCTATTTTAGGGGGATATCTGTGTGTGCAGGTGACAATTACTGTGCATA